>NW_025753828.1:0-10025 GCF_021184085.1 Oncorhynchus gorbuscha | reverse complement strand
TCTAACTTTATGCACCATTCAAGTCTTCCTGCCTGTATCATGTATTTAACTTGTCCCTGATATCTCTAACTTTATGCACCATTCAAGTCTTCCTGCCTGTATCATGTATTTAACTTGTCCCTGATATCTCTAACTTTATGCACCATTCAAGTCTTCCTGCCTGTATCATGTATTTAACTTGTCCCTGATATCTCTAACTTTATGCACCATTCAAGTCTTCCTGCCTGTATCATGTATTTAACTTGTCCCTGATCTCTCTAACTTTATGCACCATTCAAGTCTTCCTGCCTGTATCATGTATTTAATATGTCCCTGATCTCTCTAACTTTATGTACCATTCAAGTCTTCCTGCCTGTATCATGTATTTAACTTGTCCCTGATATCTCTAACTTTATGCACCATTCAAGTCTTCCTGCCTGTATCATGTATTTAACTTGTTCCTGATATCTCTAACTTTATGCACCATTCAAGTCTTCCTGCCTGTATCATGTATTTAACTTGTCCCTGATCTCTCTAACTTTATGCACCATTCAAGTCTTCCTGCCTGTATCATGTATTTAACTTGTCCCTGATCTCTCTAACTTTATGCACCATTCAAGTCTTCCTGCCTGTATCATGTATTTAACTTGTCCCTGATCTCTCTAACTTTATGCACCATTCAAGTCTTCCTGCCTGTATCATGTATTTAACTTGTCCCTGATCTCTCTAACTTTATGCACCATTCAAGTCTTCCTGCCTGTATCATGTATTTAACTTGTCCCTGATATCTCTAACTTTATGCACCATTCAAGTCTTCCTGCCTGTATCATTTATTTAACTTGTCCCTGATATCTCTAACTTTATGCACCATTCAAGTCTTCCTGCCTGTATCATGTATTTAACTTGTCCCTCATATCTCTAATCCTTATGCACCATTCAAGTCTTCCTGCCTGTATCATGTATTTAACTTGTCCCTGATATCTCTAACTTTATGCACCATTCAAGTCTTCCTGCCTGTATCATGTATTTAACTTGTCCCTGATATCTCTAACTTTATGTACCATTCAAGTCTTCCTGCCTGTATCATGTATTTAACTTGTCCCTGATATCTCTAACTTTATGCACCATTCAAGTCTTCCTGCCTGTATCATGTATTTAACTTGTCCCTGATATCTCTAACTTTATGCACCATTCAAGTCTTCCTGCCTGTATCATGTATTTAACTTGTCCCTGATCTCTCTAACTTTATGCACCATTCAAGTCTTCCTGCCTGTATCATAGCATACTTTAGAGTCTATTTCCAGGCTGATTGGAGCTCTCCATAACAACGCTTAACTCCCATTAGCTGCATTTTTTAATGAAACTCCAAACAACTTTGCTGCTGCTTTTTCAAATGTAATGACCCGTGTGCTCCACTTTACGTCTGGCGAGGGATTTAGAGAAGGAGAAGGAGGATAAAAACACAAAACAAAAACAAATCAATTTAATGACTCGCTCTGCAAATGTAGAAAACTCCGCCTCTGGAAGAAAATACGAAGAAAATATGATTTGAGAACCAGGCGCTGCTATGTCAGCATTAGTATATGACTGGCTGTCACGGGCGCCATGAGAAGGCGGCGGTAGTTTGGGTGCATCAAGTGTCGCTAGCTGCCTTGTCGTTAAAACAGTCCTGTGCAGGGTCGGTGGAGCTCCACAGGGCTAACGAGCATCGGGCAGCTCATGTAATTCGATGGTGAACGGGGTGCCACATGGTTTATTAATGCATCGATTGGACAATGCTGAGCTGGGAGACTTGTCTAGATAGCATTCTGGAGGCCTAAATACTGTAGGTCTAAATACCGTAGGCCTAAATACCATAGGTCTAAATACCGTAGGCCCAAATACCGTAGGCCCAAATACCGTAGGCCTAAATACCGTAGGTCTAAATACCGTAGGCCTAAATACCGTAGGTCTAAATACCGTAGGCCTAAATACCGTAGGTCTAAATACCGTAGGCCTTAATACCGTAGGTCTAAATACCGTAGGCCTAAATACCGTAGGTCTAAATACCGTAGGCCCAAATACCGTAGGCCTAAATACCGTAGGCCTAAATACCGTAGGTCTAAATACCCGTAGGTCTAAATACCGTAGGCCTAAATACCGTAGGTCTAAATACCGTAGGTCTAAATACTGTAGGCCTAAATACCGTAGGTCTAAATACCGTAGGCCTAAATACCGTAGGCCCAAATACCGTAGGCCCAAATACCGTAGGCCCAAATACCGCAGGTCTAAATACCGTAGGTCTAAATACCGTAGGTCTAAATACCGTAGGCCCAAATACCGTAGGCCCAAATACCGTAGGTCTAAATACCGTAGGTCTAAATACGTAGGTCTAAATACCGTAGGCCCAAATACCGTAGGTCTAAATACCGTAGGCCTATGATTCTGGTCTCATTTCTACACTCTACTGTGACTCAATTTGTGCATAGGCTTCCAAACCAATCAGCTACAGTACACTCTTAGAAGGTTCAAAAAGGTTTCTTCAGTTGTCCCCATAGAATAACCCTTTTTGATTCCAGGTCCACCCCTTGTTGGTTCTAGGTAGAACTCTCTGTGGAAAGAGTTTTACATTGAACACAAAACAGTTCCCCCTGGAACCAAAAAGGGTTCAGCCGAAGAACCCTTTTAAGTTTTAGATAGCACCTTTTCTGCAGGCTACACAGTTGGACAGATCATCTAGTACTCCTGTGAAAAGATCATGTAGAACTCCTGTGGAAAGATCATGTAGAACCCCTGTGGAAAGATCATGTAGAATCCCTGTGGAAAGATCATGTAGAACCCCTGTGGAAAGATCATGTAGAACTTCTGTGGAAAAATAATGTAGAACTCCTGTGGAAAGATCATGTAGAACCCTGTGGAATGATCATGTAGAACCCCCTGTGGAAAGATCATGTAGAACCCTGTGGAAAGATCATGTAGAACCCCTGTGGAAAGATCATGTAGAACCCTGTGGAAAGATCATGTAGAACTCCTGTGGAAAGATCATGTAGAACTCCTGTGGAAAGATCATGTAGAACTCCTGTGGAAAGATCATGTAGAACTCCTGTGGAAATATCATGTAGAACTCCTGTGGAAAGATCATGTAGAACTCCTGTGGAAAGATCATGTACAACCCCTGTGGAAAGATCATGTAGAACTTCTGTGGAAAAATCATGTAGAACCCCTGTGGAAAGATCATGTAGAACCCCTGTGGAAAGATCAACCAAGAAAGAATACTGAATACAACATGAAGCAGCGATTCAGTTTAGCACTTAGATCCAAAGATAAACAGTCTGGTCATTCCTGCACCAAACATGACACATCACTCTGAAATGGTTCCAGTTGGTATAGCTGACATATGGCTGACTAGCACATCTTGTTGTTGTGATCGTCATTATACTGATTCTGCAGATTCTGTGAGACAAATAAATGTTTCATATAGTTGGGTAACTAACTGTTCGTATGCTGCCAGACAGGCACATTTCATTGGGACTCTGTGATTCACTTTGGTCTCAATTTATCGACTGCAACCACCAAGGAGTTGTTGTTTATCTCACCCTCCTCTCCTTCACCCTCTCGGTGCAGCCACCAGTCTCCAACATCAGAGCGTTAGACTAAACACAGTATTTTCACCCTCCTCTCCTTCACCCTCTCGGTGCAGCCACCAGGCTCCAACATCAGAGTGTTAAACTAAACACAGTATTTTCACCCTCCTCTCCTTCACCCTCCTCTCCTTCACCCTCTCGGTGCAGCCACCAGTCTCCAACATCAGAGCGTTAGACTAAACACAGTATTTTCACCCTCCTCTCCTTCACCCTCTCGGTGCAGCCACCAGGCTCCAACATCAGAGTGTTAAACTAAACACAGTATTTTCACCCCTCCTCTCCTCTTCACCCTCTCGGTGCAGCCACCAGTCTCCAACATCAGAGCGTTAGACTAAACACAGTATTTTGTTTCTCTCTTCCTCTTTCGTTGTCCAACTTTGTCTGACCCTCTGCCCTTCAGTCCCTCCTTCCATCTGGCTCTTTAGCAATCCTTCCCTCCCTCTCTGCATCATTTCCTGTCTCTCTTCTTCTAACTCTCCCCTTCTCGTCATCTATCCTTCCCTCCCTCTCTGCATCATTTCCTGTCTCTCTTCTTCTAACTCTCCCCTTCTCGTCATCTATCCTTCCCTCCCTCTCTGCATCATTTCCTGTCTCTCTTCTTCTAACTCTCCTTCTCGTCATCTATCCTTCCCTCCCTCTCTGCATCATTTCCTACCCCTCTTCTTCTAACTCTCCCTTCTCATCATCTATCCTTCCTCCCTCTCTGCATCATTTCCTATCTCTTCTTCTAACTCTCCCCTTCTCGTCATCTATCCTTCACTCCTCTCTGCATCATTTCCTACCCCTCTTCTTCTAACTCTCCCCTTCTCGTCATCTATCCTTCCTCCCTCTCTGCATCATTTCCTGTCTCTTCTTCTAACTCTCCCCTTCTCGTCATCTATCCTTCCCTCCTCTCTGCATCATTTCCTGTCTCTCTTCTTCTAACTCTCCCTTCTCTGCATCATCTATCCTTCCTCCTCTCTGCATCATTTCCTACCCCTCTTCTTCTAACTCTCCCTTCTCGTCATCTATCCTTCCCTCCCTCTCTGCATCATTTCCTATCTTCTTCTAACTCCCCCTCTCTTCGCATCTATCCTTCCCTCCCTCTCTGCATCATTTCCTGTCTCTTTCTTCTAACTCTCCCCTTCTCATCATCTATCCTTCCCTCCCTCTCTGCATCATTTCCTGTCTCTCTTCTTCTAACTCTCCCTTCTCGTCATCTATCCTTCCTCCCTCTCTGCATCATTTCCTACCCCTCTTCTTCTAACTCTCCCCTTCTCGTCTCTATCATCTATCCTTCCCTCCCTCTCTGCATCATTTCCTGTCCTCTTCTTCTAACTCTCCCCTTCTCGTCATCTATCCTTCCCTCCCTCTCTGCATCATTTCCTGTCCCTCTTCTTCTAACTCTCCCCTTCTCGTCATCTATCCTTCCCTCCCTCTCTGCATCATTTCCTGTCCCTCTCTTCTAACTCTCCCCTTCTCGTCATCTATCCTTCCCTCCCTCTCTGCATCATTTCTATCTTCTTCTAACTCTCCCCTTCTCGTCATCTATCCTTCCCTCCCTCTCTGCATCATTTCCTACCCCTCTTCTTCTAACTCTCCCCTTCTCGTCATCTATCCTTCCCTCCCTCTCTGCATCATTTCCTGTCTCTCTTCTTCTAACTCTCCCTTCTCGTCATCTATCCTTCCTCCCTCTCTGCATCATTTCCTGTCTCTCTTCTTTTAACTCTCCCCTTCTCGTCATCTATCCTTCCCTCCCTCTCTGCATCATTTCCTGTCTCTCTTCTTCTTTTAACCTCACATGGTCTCTCCTATCATTGCTATGCAGACGACACACAACTAATCTTCTCCTTTCCCCCTTCTGATGACCAGGTGGCGAATCGCATCTCTGCATGTCTGGCAGACATATCAGTGTGGATGACGGATCACCACCTCAAGCTGAACCTCGGCAAGACGGAGCTGCTCTTCCTCCCGGGAAGGGACTGCCCGTTCCATGATCTCGCCATCACGGTTGACAACTCCATTGTGTCCTCCTCCCAGAGCGCTAAGAACCTTGGTGTGATCCTGGACAACACCCTGTTGTTCTCAACCAACATCAAGGCGGTGGCCCGTTCCTGTAGGTTCATGCTCTACAACATCCGCAGAGTACGACCCTGCCTCACACAGGAAGCGGCGCAGGTCCTAATCCAGGCACTTGTCATCTCCCGTCTGGATTACTGCAACTCGCTGTTGGCTGGGCTCCCTGCCTGTGCCATTAAACCCCTTCAACTCATCCAGAACGCCGCAGCCCGTCTGGTGTTCAACCTTCCCAAGTTCTCTCACATCACCCCGCTCCTCCGTTCTCTCCACTGGCTTCCAGTTGAAGCTCGCATCCGCTACAAGACCATGGTGCTTGCCTACGGAGCTGTGAGGGGAACGGCACCTCAGTACCTCCAGGCTCTGATCAGGCCCTACACCCAAACAAGGGCACTGCGTTCATCCACCTCTGGCCTGCTCGCCTCCCTACCACTGAGGAAGTACAGCTCCCGCTCAGCCCAGTCAAAACTGTTCGCTGCTCTGGCCCCCAATGGTGGAACAAACTCCCCTCACGACGCCAGGACAGCGGAGTCAATCACCACCTTCCGGAGACACCTGAAACCCCACCTCTTTAAGGAATACCTAGGATAGGATAAGTATCCCCCCTTTAAGATTTAGATGCACTATTGTAAAGTGACTGTTCCACTGGATGTCATAAGGTGAATGCACCAATTTGTAAGTCTTCTCTGGATAATCCTTCACTCCCCCTCTCTAATGTAAATGTTCTAACTCTCCCCTTCTCGTCATCTATCCTTCCCTCCCTCTCTGTCATTTCCTAAATGAACTCTAAATGCATAATGTAAATGTTCTAATTTCTCTCTCCCTAACTCTCGTCATCTATCCTTCCCTCCCTCTCTGCATCATTTCCTACCCCTCTCTTCTTCTATCTACTCACTCCCCTCTGCATCATTTCCTGTCATCTCCCTTCTCATCATCTATCATTTCTTCCTCCCTCTCTGCATCATTTCCTGTCTCTCTTTTAACCCTCTTCTCATCATACTCCCTCTTCATTTCCTGTCTCTCTTCTTCTAACTTCCTTCCATCATCCCTTTCCCTCTCTCTGCAACTGTCTCCCTTCTTCTCCCCTTCTCGTCATCTATCCTTCCCTCCCCTCTCTGCATCATTTCCTGTCTCTCTTCTTCTAACTCTCCCCTTCTCATCATCTATCCTTCCTCCCATCTCCCCTGCATCATTTCCTGCATCCCCTCTTCTTCTAACTCTCCCCTTCTCATCATCTATCCTTCCCTCCCTCTCTGCATCATTTCCTGTCTCTCTTCTTCTAACTCTCCCCTTCTCGTCATCTATCCTTCCCTCCCTCTCTGCATCATTTCCTGTCTCTCTTCTTCTAACTCTCCCCTTCTCGTCATCTATCCTTCCCTCCCTCTCTGCATCATTTCCTGTCTCTCTTCTTCTAACTCTCCCCTTCTCGTCATCAACCCTTCCCTCCCTCTCTGCATCATTTCCTGTCTCTCTTCTTCTAACTCTCCCCTTCTCGTCATCAAACCTTCCTCTAGATATTTACATTTCATTATCTGTATTCCCTTTCCCCCTCCATCTATTGCTCCTGCTGTCTATCTTCTTCAGACTCCCTCCCTCCCTCAGACAGGTGTCTGTAAAGAGCAGTGTGTCAGAGGCCAGCTCTATGGAGTGACTCCAGTGGATTACCATAATTTGTTAGCCACATCACCCTAATCTGCTGCAGCAGCATTAGCCACCACTACATAGCCTTGTGTGTGTATGTGTGTGTGTGTGTGTGTGTGTGTGTGTGTGTGTGTGTGTGTGTGTGTGTGTGTGTGTGTGTGTGTGTGTGTGTGTGTGTGTGTGTGTGTGTGTGTGTGTGTGTGTGTGTGTGTGTGTGTGTGTGTGTGTGTGTGTGTGTGTGTGTTGTGTTTGTGCTTGTGCATGTGTGTGTGTAACAGCCCTGCTGTCTATAAGGCACCGCTGTACACTAACCTATCTCTGCTGCCACGTTAGCTCTGAAGGGATAGGACCATTAGCATTAGCGTCAGCACGCTAACAGAATTAGGGTCAGAGGCCCATCCAACAAGGCTAATGAGAGCTCACTGGGTGACATGAGGAACAGACAGAATAAGGAATGACATGGAGACAGCCGAAGCTGTGGATTCTCAGCAAGACACACATTAGAGCAGAGCTGAGAGAACAGGAACGAGGGAAGAACAAGGGAAGACGTAGTGAAAGAGAGAGAGACTAATGAAACTCGTAACTAGGGAGACTTGTGCTGGACTAAACTAGGCAAAGGAAAGAGAGACATAGAGCAGAGGAGTTACATTCTGACCCTACGAGGTCCTAGCCTGCTGCTTTTCTGTTCTAACTCATATTTCATTGCATCCACCTGGTGTCCCAGGTCTAAATCAGTCCCCCACCTGGTGTCCCAGGTTGTCCCTGAGTGGAGGGAATCCCCCACCTGGTGTCCCAGGTCTAAATCAGTCCCTGATTGGAGGGGAATCCCCACCTGGTGTCCCAGGTCTAAATCAGTCCCTGATTGGAGGGGAATCCCCACCTGGTGTCCCAGGTCTAAATCAGTCCCTGATTGGAGGGGAATCCCCACCTGGTGTCCCAGGTCTAAATCAGTCCCTTGATTGGTGTCCCAGGTCTAGGGATTGGAATCCCCACCTGGTGTCCCAGGTCTAAATCAGTCCCTGATTGGAGGGAATCCCCCCCACCTGGTGTCCCAGGTCTAAATCAGTCCCTGATTGGAGGGGGAATCCCCCACCTGGTGTCCCAGGTCTAAATCAGTCCCCTGATTGGAGGGAATCCCCCACCTGGTGTCCCAGGTCTAAATCAGTCCCTGATTGGAGGGGGAATCCCCCCACCTGGTGTCCCAGGTCTAAATCAGTCCCTGATTGGAGGGAATCCCCCACCTGGTGTCCCAGGTCTAAATCAGTCCCTGATTGGAGGGGGAATCCCCACCTGGTGTCCCAGGTCTAAATCAGTCCCTGATTGAGGGAATCACCCACCTGGTGTCCCAGGTCTGATAAACCAGTCCCTGATTGGAGGGGAACAATGGGGTCCCTGATTAGAAATCAGCCCAGGTGAAACTGTCTGTCTTCGAGGTCCAGAGTTGAATGTGAGTGGCACAGAGAGATAACATAACAATGTCTATTATAGCTGGGCATGATGAAATACATTGGGTTAACATCACTTATCAGGCTTAACAACTTATTCAAACAATATTCAGACAGTAATATGGAAAGGTTCAGAAATTATTGACCCAAAAATTCTATGCATTGCAAATCTCTAAGTAGAGCCTTATGGTCCAAATGATAACCTTACATTGATGGTTAGTTAAACACCATTCCTTGATTCCAGTGTATGGTCAGTTAAAAACCATCCATTCAGTAGCAGGGCTATAGCACAGGGCACCAGACTGCAGGTAGGTACTAATGACTCTGTTGAACACTTACATGACCCACTAGAGATGGTTATTAAGTAGTTATTACACCATTGAATGTGTGTGTGTGTGTGCCTGTGTCTCTGTGTGTGTGTGTGTGTGTGTGTGTGTGTGTGTGTGTGTGTGTGTGTGTGTGTGTGTGTGTGTGTGTGTGTGTGTGTGTGTGTGTGTGTGTGTGTGTGTGTGTGTGTGTGTGTGTGTGTGTGTGTGTGTGTGTGTGTGTGTGTGTGTGCGTGTGTGTGTTTGACTGATTTAGTAAACAGTTCTCTGGCATCCCAGCACATATCAAGAGGCAGAGGGAATGTCTGATAATGTCCCCAATGATTTACTATTAGAGCTCAGCCAGCCATCCATCTCCTACAATGAATGACATCCGTTTGTCAGCGACACATCCACCCACTGTGTGTTTCCTCCTACCTTAATGGAGTGATTTGATTGGTCTGTTTTAACACACACAGCGAGAGCAGCTGTTGTCTGTTGGTTGACTGCTCTGATGGTGTGAGTGCCACAGTGTGGGCCATCCATCTACATTACAGACAGGCGGGGGTCCTCCCCGTCCCACTGGCTAGCGCTGCTACTGCACTGTGTGTCTGTGTGTCAGGGGCATGACATTAACTTGACTGATTATTTACTCTTCTGAAAGCTCAAATCAACCCCCCACCCCACCCACACACACAGAAAAAAGTATGTCAGACAATGGGCCAAAAAGGTGAGAGAATATTGTGTTGTACGATGCAAGGAACCACTTCACAATATAACATTACCTATTATCACTGGTATTGACAATGGACAGCTGCTGCTCTCTGATCCATGTATTATACACTATCTCTTGCCTTGAGCAAGACACTTGTTTGAGCAGGGCTGGACGTAGTACTCAGCATAGGTTTCATCAACTGTGCAAGTGTCGTGCCCTGGAGTGTCTGTGTGTTTATTCCTACTTAACAATGAGAGAGAGA
>NW_025753827.1:0-10026 GCF_021184085.1 Oncorhynchus gorbuscha | reverse complement strand
CTTCATAAACTAATTGCTGCTATGACGGTCTCTCAGATCTGTTCCTTCATAAACTAATTGCTGCTACGACGGTCTCTCAGATCTGTTCCTTCATAAACTAATTGCTGCTACGACGGTCTCTCAGATCTGTTCCTTCATAAACTAATTGCTGCTATGACGGTCTCTCAGATCTGTTCCTTCATAAACTAATTGCTGCTATGACGGTCTCTCAGATCTGTTCCTTCATAAACTAATTGCTGCTATGACGGTCTCTCAGATCTGTTCCTTCATAAACTAATTGCTGCTATGACGGTCTCTCAGATCTGTTCCTTCATAAACTAATTGCTGCTATGACGGTCTCTCAGATCTGTTCCTTCATAAACTAATTGCTGCTATGACGGTCTCTCAGATCTGTTCCTTCATAAACTAATTGCTGCTATGACGGTCTCTCAGATCTGTTCCTTCATAAACTAATTGCTGCTACTACGGTCTCTCAGATCTGTTCCTTCATAAACTAATTGCTGCTACGACGGTCTCTCAGATCTGTTCCTTCATAAACTAATTGCTGCTATGACGGTCTCTCAGATCTGTTCCTTCATAAACTAATTGCTGCTATGACGGTCTCTCAGATCTGTTCCTTCATAAACTAATTGCTGCTACTACAATCTCTCAGATCTGTTCCTTCATAAACTAATTGCTGCTACGACGGTCTCTCAGATCTGTTCCTTCATAAACTAATTGCTGCTACTACAATCTCTCAGATCTGTTCCTTCATAAACTAATTGCTGCTACGACGGTCTCTCAGATCTGTTCCTTCATAAACTAATTGCTGCTACTACAATCTCTCAGATCTGTTCCTTCATAAACTAATTGCTGCTACGACGGTCTCTCAGATCTGTTCCTTCATAAACTAATTGCTGCTACGACAATCTCTCAGATCTGTTCTCGCTGGAGTGAAATAACTAATGAGCGGAGCCGCATGCAGCTATGAGACAAAACATTTAATTTTTTAAAGACAACTTTATTACTATGTGGATATTTTGCCCACGTTAATTTATACACCATTGGTTTGGCGCAATGATATATTGCTACAATGAAATATATAGATAGGTATTATTAATGTATTGTTCGGGTTCGCAGTGCGTAACACAACCGCAAGCACTGTGGTCCCAGCAGCGAACGGTTCAGTCACTGCTTAATACAAGAGCTCGATTCACCATTAGTTTTAGAAAAAGAACTGCCTTGATGACAACACAACTTGCCACGCGGGTGAAGGCTGGGAGATAAAGGTGAAATGGACATTGACTGTAGTACGAATGGCTTAATTCTAAATGATAGAGTGAACACTGGAGACAGCGATCAAAGATTAGTGCCGTTTGTGTGATGTGTATGGGGGAGCAAAATGACAAACTCTGTTATACACATGCACTGTATAAGCCTTAAACCTGTAAATTTCCACTGTCTGTTTCTCTGCGTAAGAAGAAGCCTTTGTTTTCCCTCTCTTCCGGCGCCGACAGAGATGGCCGCCTCGCTCCGCGTTCCTAGGAAACTATGCAGTTTTTTGTTTTTTTACGTGTTATTTCTTACATTAGTACCCCAGGTCATCTTAGGTTTCATTACATACAGTCGAGAGGAACTACTGAATATAAGATCAGCGTCAACTCACCATCAGTACGACCAAGAATATGATTTTCGCGACGCGGATCCTGTGTTCTGCCTTTCAACCAGGACAACGGAATGGATCCCAGCCGGCGACCCCCAAAAAACGACTCCGTAAAAGAGGGAAACGAGGCGGTCTTCTGGTCAGACTCCGGAGACGGGCACATCGTGCACCACTCCCTAGCATTCTTCTCGCCAATGTCCAGTCTCTTGACAACAAGGTTGATGAAATCTGAGCAAGGGTAGCATTCCAGAGGGACATCAGAGACTGTAACGTTCTTTGCTTCACGGAAACATGGCTCACTGGAGAGACGCTATCGGAGGCGGTGCAGCCAGCGGGTTTCTCCACGCATCGCGCCGACAGAAACAAACATCTTTCTGGTAAGAAGAGGGGCGGGGCGTATGCCTTATGGCTAACGAGACGTGGTGTGATCAAAGAAACATACAGGAACTCAAATCCTTCTGTTCACCTGATTTAGAATTCCTCACAATCAAATGTCGACCGCATTATCTACCAAGAGAATTCTCTTCGATTATAATCACAGCCGTATATATTCCCCCCCAAGCAGACACATCGATGGCTCTGAACGAACTTTATTTGACTCTTTGCAAACTGGAATCCATACATCCTGAGGCTGCATTCATTGTAGCTGGGGATTTTAACAAGGCTAATCTGAAATCAAGACTCCCTAAATTGTATCAGCATATCGATTGCACAACCAGGGCTGGAAAAACCTTGGATCGTTGTTACTCTAACTTCCGCGACACATATGAGGCCCTGCCCCGCCCTCCTTTCGGAAAAGCTGACCACGACTCCATTTTGTTGATCCCTGCCTACAGACAGAAACTAAAACAAGAAGCTCCCACGTTGAGGTCTGTCCAACGCTGGTCCGACCAAGCTGATTCCACACTCCAAGACTGCTTCCATCACGTGGACTGGGATATGTTTCATATTGCGCCAGATAACAACATTGACGAATACGCTGATTCGGTGTGCGAGTTCATTAGAACGTGTGTTGAAGATGTCGTTCCCATAGCAACGATTAAAACATTCCCTAACCAGAAACCGTGGATTGATGGCAGCATTCGCGTGAAACTGAAAGCGCGAACCACTGCTTTCAATCAGGGCAAGGTGACTGGTAACATGACCGAATACAAACAGTGCAGCTATTCCCTCCGCAAGGCTATCAAACAAGCTAAGCGTCAGTATAGAGACAAAGTAGAATCTCAATTCAACGGCTCAGACACAAGAGGTATGTGGCAGGGTCTACAGTCAATCACGGACTACAAGAAGAAAACCAGCCCAGTCACGGACCAGGATATCTTGCTCCCAGGCAGACTAAATAACTTTTTTGCCCACTTTGAGGACAATACAGTGCCACTGACACGGCCTGCAACGAAAACATGCGGACTCTCCTTCACTGCAGCCGAGGTGAGTAAAACATTTAAACGTGTTAACCCTCGCAAGGCTGTAGGCCCAGACGGCATCCCCAGCCGCGCCCTCAGAGCATGCGCAGACCAGCTGGCCGGTGTGTTTACGGACATATTCAATCAATCCCTATACCAGTCTGCTGTTCCCACATGCTTCAAGAGGGCCAACATTGTTCCTGTTCCCAAGAAAGCTAAGGTAACTGAGCTAAACGACTACCGCCCCGTAGCACTCACTTCCGTCATCATGAAGTGCTTTGAGAGACTAGTCAAGGACCATATCACCTCCACCCTACCTGACACCCTAGACCCACTCCAATTTGCTTACCGCCCAAATAGGTCCACAGACGATGCAATCTCAACCACACTGCACACTGCCCTAACCCATCTGGACAAGAGGAATACCTATGTGAGAATGCTGTTCACCGACTACAGCTCGGCATTCAACACCATAGTACCCTCCAAGCTCGTCATCAAGCTCGAGACCCTGGGTCTCGACCCCGCCCTGTGCAACTGGGTACTGGACTTCCTGACGGGCCGCGCCCAGGTGGTGAGGGTAGGCAACAACATCTCCACCCCGCTGATCCTCAACATTGGGGCCCCACAAGGGTGCGTTCTGAGCCCTCTCCTGTACTCCCTGTTCACCCACGACTGCGTGGCCACGCACGCCTCCAACTCAATCATCAAGTTTGCGGACGACACAACAGTGGTAGGCTTGATTACCAACAACGACGAGACGGCCTACAGGGAGGAGGTGAGGGCCCTCGGAGTGTGGTGTCAGGAAAATAACCTCACACTCAACGTCAACAAAACTAAGGAGATGATTGTGGACTTCAGGAAACAGCAGAGGGAACACCCCCCTATCCACATCGATGGTGGAGAGGGTAGTAAGTTTTAAGTTCCTCGGCATACACATCACAGACAAACTGAATTGGTCCACTCACACAGACAGCATCGTGAAGAAGGTGCAGCAGCGCCTCTTCAACCTCAGGAGGCTGAAGAAATTTGGCTTGTCACCAAAAGCACTCACAAACTTCTACAGATGCACAATCGAGAGCATCCTGGCGGGCTGTATCACCGCCTGGTACGGCAACTGCTCCGCCCACAACCGTAAGGCTCTCCAGAGGGTAGTGAGGTCTGCACAACACATCACCGGGGGCAAACTACCTGCCCTCCAGGACACCTACACCACCCGATGTTACAGGAAGGCCATAAAGATCATCAAGGACAACAACCACCCGAGCCACTGCCTGTTCACCCCGCTATCATCCAGAAGGCGAGGTCAGTACAGGTGCATCAAAGCTGGGACCGAGAGACTGAAAAATAGCTTCTATCTCAAGGCCATCAGACTGTTAAACAGCCATCACTAACATTGAGTGGCTGCTGCCAACACACTGACACTGACTCAACTCCAGCCACTTTAATAATGGGAATTGATGGGAAATGATGTAAAATATATCACTAGCCACTTTAAACAATGCTACCTAATATAATGTTACATACCCTACATTATTCATCTCATATGCATACGTATATACTGTACTCTATAGCTCAGTTGGTAGAGCATGGCGCTTGTAACGCCAGGGTAGTGGGTTCGATCCCCGGGACCACCCATACGTAGAATGTATGCACACATGACTGTAAGTCGCTTTGGATAAAAGCGTCTGCTAAATGGCATATATTATTATTATATTATTATTATATTATTATTATTATTATTATATTATTATATTATATTTTATCATCGACTGCATCCTTATGTAATACATGTATCACTAGCCACTTTAACTATGCCACTTTGTTTACATACTCATCTCATATGTATATACTGTACTCGATACCATCTACTGTATCTTGCCTATGCTGCTCTGTACCATCACTCATTCATATATCTTTATGTACATATTCTTTATCCCCTTACACTGTGTATAAGACAGTAGTTTTGGAATTGTTAGTTAGATTACTCGTTGGTTATTACTGCATTGTCGGAACTAGAAGCACAAGCATTTCGCTACACTCGCATTAACATCTGCTAACCACGTGTATGTGACAAATAAAATTGGATTTGATTTGATTTTGATTTGATTTGAGTAACACGGCCAAAGACAAAGGAGCCTCTGAGACTGTCCACAGTTTTTGATCAATCCTGTTCTTTTCCTTTCAAGGACACAGCTGTGTGGAGATATGAAAAGAACGGAGGCTCGCTTGAGCAGCCGCAACAATTCTGCCAGCAGAAAGGAGTAACAGAAGTGCTGTTATCACCTGTTTGTTCACTATGTTCCCACCATGAGCTCACACACCTGCTAAACTGCCACGTACACAGAGGTTGTTGTACCTTGTTGGTCTCTGCACTGTTAAGTGGATTGTTAACCAGCTCCAGATTTGCAAATCTTATTGCAGTGGGATTTTTTTATTAGAATTTCCACGACCTATGCAGTGGGATGCCATGGGATCTGCCTGGAATCTAACCTGCTCTGCCCGCTGGGCCTGGGGGTGGTTCTCCAGATAAGTGCCCGCCAAGGCAGTGCCCACGATGGTCAGCCCTTTGCCTGCTTTCAGCTGGTTGGTCAGGGAGAGCAGACGAGGCTGCTCCACATTCTGCTCCGCGTCTGTACTGACCAACACCAGCAGCTGAGGCCTGGAAGGAGAGAGAAGGAGGGACACAAAGAAAGGAAAGAGGGAAGGAAGGAATAAGAGAAAGGGTTTCAACGTGTTTCTTTACCAATGTACAAATATATTTATATACACACTTCTGTCATGCCAGTAAAACATTTTGAATTGAATTTAAAAAAAGTGCAGCTCAGAGATGAAAAACAGAGAGAGATAGAGCAAGGTGACAGAGAGAAAGAAAGAAAGAAGGTATCGTAGAGGTGAGAAAGACAGGAAATAAGTGAAATAAAAAGAGAGAGAGAGAGACAGAGAGAAAGAGAGAGAGAGAGACAGAGAGAGACAGAGAGAGAGACAGAGGGAGACAGATAGACAGAGAGAGAGAGAGAGAGAGAGAGTGTGCGCACTGAGGATATCACAGAAGTACGTTTGAAAAACAATTATCTGTTCTGCAACCAAGAACAAAGATGAATGAAAGCAGAGCTCAACATTCCTGAGTTGTTTATTTTCATGTTACTTATGTAGCTGATACAAATGTGCCTGTGTAGCTTATTTGTTTGTGAATCTCACCTCAGTTCTTGGTGTGTGGAGCCTCCTCCAGTCTCATCAGAAGCGTGTCAGTGCGCTAAAGAAAATGCCTCATATCCCATCACCCACATCTTTCTCAGCCCCTGCCACAATCAGACACATGAGGTGATATCATTCAATCATACATAGTAAGTTATTTTACATCATCTTAAACTCATCTACTGACAAATTCAAATGCAAAGTTATAACATTGTTATTCAGCCAAATACACAGACTTCAAACACATCTATATGTCAAACATTTTCACTGTCAGGTAGGCTATTTAAAATCACTTAAACAGCATCCGCCCAGGAAGCATCGTTGATCGCATCGTTGAAGAACACTTTAATGCATATTTTCCCACAGACAGAATTTATACTCTGTTTTCAACCAAGCTTTCCCACCAAGCCATGTCATTGCAACCAAAGACATTGTCTCAGCACAAGCCATAACACTAAACTGTTCAAACCATACATTTCCTCCGTAACGGGACCGACTGAAAGATGGCTGACAGAACACAGGCAGCTCTTCACTCACCCGTGGAACTCAATATACTTGTAGATACCCTGCTAGCGATCACCATGGCGACGATGGCGCAGAACCAGGAACTGATGAACATGAGTGAGAGACACAGGCTCATACCCAGGAAGGACAGGGCCCCAGAGAGACAGAGAGAGAGCAGACATTGAGACAGAGAAGAGAGGAGAGCACACTGAGACAGAGAGAGGAGGGCATTAAAGGATAGAATAAGTGAGGAGGGAGACATTACTGAGACAGAGAGGAGGAGACATTAGAGACAGAAGAGAGGAGGAGACAATGACAGAGGAGGAGACATTAAAGACAGAGAAAGAGAGAGGAGAAGACATTAGAGACACAGAGAGAGAGGAGACATTAGAGACTGAGAAAGAGAGAGAGGAGGAGACATTAGAGACAGAGAAAGAGAGAGGAGGAGACATTAGAGACAGAGAAAGAGAGACGAGGAGACATTAAAGACAGAGAAAGAGAGAGGAGGAGACATTAGAGACACCGAGAGAGAGGAGACATTAGAGAAAGAGAAAGAGAGAGGAGGAGACATTAGAGACAGAGAAAGAGAGAGGAGGAGACATTAGAGACAGAGAAAGAGAGAGGAGGAGACATTAGAGACAGAGAAAGAGAGAGGAGACATTAGAGACAGAGAAAGAGAGAGGAGGAGACATTAGAGACCGAGAAAGAGAGAGAGGAGACATTAGAGACAGAGAAAGAGAGAGGAGGAGACATTAGAGACAGAGAAAGAGAGGAGGAGACATTAGAGACAGAGAGAGGAGGAGACATTAGAGACAGAGAAAGAGGAGGAGACATTAAAGACAGAAAAGAAGAGGAGACATTAGAGACAGAGAGAGAGAGGGGAGGAGACATTAGAGACAGAGAGAGAGAGGAGGAGACATTAGAGACAGAGAAAGAGAGAGAGGGAGGAGACATTAGAGACAGAGTGAGGAGGAGATATTAGAGACAGAGAAAGAGAGAGGAGGAGACATTAGAGACAGAGACAGAGGAGGAGACATTAGAGACAGAGAAAGAGAGAGGAGGGCATTAGAACAAGACAGGAGGAGACATTAGAGACAGAGAAAGAGAGGAGGCATAGAGACAGAAGAGAGGAGGAGACAATGAGACAGAGACAGAGAGGAGACAACAGAGACAGAAAAGAGGAGACATTAAGACAGAAAGAGAGGAAGACATTAGGAACCAGAGAAAGAGAGGAGGAGGCAGTGAGAGACAGAGAAGGAAGGAGGCATTGAAGACAGAGAAAGAGGGAGGAGACATTAGAGACTGAGAAAGAGAGAGAGGGAGACATTAGAGACAGAGAAAGAGAGAGGAGGAGACATTAGAGACAGAGAAAGAGAGAGGAGGAGACATTAGAGACAGAGAGAGGAGGAGACATTAAAGACAGAGAAAGAGGAGGAGACATTAGAGACAGAGAAAGAGGAGGAGACATTAAAGACAGAAAAAGAAGAGGAGACATTAGAGACAGAGAGAGAGAGAGGAGGAGACATTAGAGACAGAGAGAGAGAGAGGAGACATTAGAGACAGAGAAAGAGAGAGGAGGAGACATTAGAGACAGAGAGAGAGGAGGAGATATTAGAGACAGAGAAAGAGAGAGGAGGAGACATTAGAGACATAGACAGAGGAGGAGACATTAGAGACAGAGAAAGAGAGAGGAGGAGACATTAGAGACAGAGAAAGAGAGAGGAGGAGACATTAGAGACCGAGAAAGAGAGAGAGGAGACATTAGAGACAGAGAAAGAGAGAGGAGGAGACATTAGAGACAGAGAAAGAGAGAGGAGGAGACATTAGAGACAGAGAAAGAGAGAGGAGGAGACATTAGAGACAGAGAGAGGAGGAGACATTAGAGACAGAGAAAGAGGAGGAGACATTAGAGACAGAGAAAGAGGAGGAGACATTAAAGACAGAAAAAGAAGAGGAGACATTAGAGACAGAGATAGAGAGAGGAGGAGACATTAGAGACAGAGAGAGAGAGGAGGAGACTTTAGAGACAGAGAAAGAGAGAGGAGGAGACATTAGAGACAGAGAGAGAGGAGGAGATATTAGAGAAAGAGAGAGGAGGAGACATTAGAGACAGAGAGAGGAGTAGATATTAGAGACAGAGAGAGAGAAGAGACATAGAGAGAGGAGGAGATATTAGAGAAAGAGAGAGGAGGAGATATTAGAGACAGAGAGAGAGGAGTAGATATTACAGACAGAGAGAGAGGAGGAGATATTAGAGAAAGAGAGAGGAGGAGACATTAAAGATAGAGAGAGAGGAGTAGATATTAGAGACAGAGAGAGAGAGAGAAGAGACAGAGAGAGAGGAGATATTAGAGAAAGAGAGGGAGGAGACATTAGAGACAGAGAGAGAGGAGTAGATATTAGACTACAGAGAGAGAGAGAAAGAGACAGAGAGAGAGGAGGAGATATTAGAGAAAGAGAGAGGAGGAGATATTAGAGAAAGAGAGGAGGAGACATTAAAGACAGAGAGAGAGAAGTAGATATTAGAGACAGAGAGAAAGGGAGGAGATATTAGAGACAGACACATGCAGACAGAACTACAATATACTGGACATACAACATCTCCTGTACATTAAACAGAATAAAAACACACACAGACACATTCAAGGCCTTTCCATCATCTCTCAGGATGCGTTGATTTGACGAGTTGTTGTGAGTCTCACCAGTGGTAGTAGTTGGCAACGCGGCCTCCAGTTCGGCGTCCTCAGGAGGGTTTGCAAGGCGCAGGCCAGGTTCACAAACATATAGCACATCAGAAAGAACCTACACAAAGGAAACAATGCCTTCAGACATTACAAAAGGTGAAAGAGAGACGGCAAAGTGCCTCACAAATAAAAATACATTTGGTCTTTATTTGGACACATTACTTGCTTATATGTTGCTTATAACCAAATGAAAACAATTCTAAGATCTAAATACTAGTAAATCATTGCATTGCGTTAAGATGTTTTTATTATTTTTTAAAATTTTATTTCACCTTTATTTAACCAGGTAGGCAAGTTGAGAACAAGTTCTCATTTACAATTGCGACCTGGCCAAGATAAAGCAAAGCAGTTCGACAGATACAATGACACAGAGTTACACATGGAGTAAAACAAACATACAGTCAATAATACAGTATAAACAAGTCTATATACAATGTGAGCAAATGAGGTGAGAAGGGAGGTAAAGGCAAAAAAGATGGAGAAACCAAGGCTGTCGAGTCTGCCGATGAGGATGTGGTGGTTGACAGAATCAGAAAGC
>NW_025753826.1:0-10027 GCF_021184085.1 Oncorhynchus gorbuscha | reverse complement strand
TCTCTCACCCTCCTACACATATTCATATTCACCATCCCTCACTCTTCCCTCACACGCCCATTCTCTCTCACCCTCCTACACATATTCATATTCACCATCCCTCACTCTTCCCTCCACACGCCCATTCTCTCTCACCCTCCTACACATATTCATATTCACCATCCCTCACTCTTCCCTCACACGCCCATTCTCTCTCACCCTCCTACACATATTCATATTCACCATCCCTCACTCTTCCCTCACACGCCCATTCTCTCTCACCCTCCTACACATATTCATATTCACCATCCCTCACTCTTCCCTCACACGCCCATTCTCTCTCACCCTCCTACACATATTCATATTCACCATCCCTCACTCTTCCCTCACACGCCCATTCTCTCTCACCCTCCTACACATATTCATATTCACCATCCCTCACTCTTCCCTCACACGCCCATTCTCTCTCACCCTCCTACACATATTCATATTCACCATCCCTCACTCTTCCCTCACACGCCCATTCTCTCTCACCCTCCTACACATATTCATATTCACCATCCCTCACTCTTCCCTCACACGCCCATTCTCTCTCACCCTCCTACACATATTCATATTCACCATCCCTCACTCTTCCCTCACACGCCCATTCTCTCTCACCCTCCTACACATATTCATATTCACCATCCCTCACTCTTCCCTCACACGCCCATTCTCTCTCACCCTCCTACACATATTCATATTCACCATCCCTCACTCTTCCCTCACACGCCCATTCTCTCTCACCCTCCTACACATATTCATATTCACCATCCCTCACTCTTCCCTCACACGCCCATTCTCTCTCACCCTCCTACACATATTCATATTCACCATCCCTCACTCTTCCCTCACACGCCCATTCTCTCTCACCCTCCTACACATATTCATATTCACCATCCCTCACTCTTCCCTCACACGCCCATTCTCTCTCACCCTCCTACACATATTCATATTCACCATCCCTCACTCTTCCCTCACACGCCCATTCTCTCTCACCCTCCTACACATATTCATATTCACCATCCCTCACTCTTCCCTCACACGCCCATTCTCTCTCACCCTCCTACACATATTCATATTCACCATCCCTCACTCTTCCCTCACACGCCCATTCTCTCTCACCCTCCTACACATATTCATATTCACCATCCCTCACTCTTCCCTCACACGCCCATTCTCTCTCACCCTCCTACACATATTCATATTCACCATCCCTCACTCTTCCCTCACACGCCCATTCTCTCTCACCCTCCTACACATATTCATATTCACCATCCCTCACTCTTCCCTCACACGCCCATTCTCTCTCACCCTCCTACACATATTCATATTCACCATCCCTCACTCTTCCCTCACACGCCCATTCTCTCTCACCCTCCTACACATATTCATATTCACCATCCCTCACTTCTTCCCTCACACGCCCATTCTCCACCCTCCTACACATATTCATATTCACCATCCCTCACTCTTCCCTCACACGCCCATTCTCTCTCACCCTCCTACACATATTCATATTCACCATCCCTCACTCTTCCCTCACACGCCCATTCTCTCTCACCCTCCTACACATATTCATATTCACCATCCCTCACTCTTCCCTCACACGCCCATTCTCTCTCACCCTCCTACACATATTCATATTCACCATCCCTCACTCTTCCCTCACACGCCCATTCTCTCTGCCCTCCTACACGTAATTCATATTCATAAATCCCTCATCTTCCTCCTGCGTCCCGTTCTCTCTCACCCTCCTACACATGTTCATGTTCCATAATCCCTCATCTTCCCTCTTAGCCCATTCTCTCTCACCCTCCTACACATAATTCATGTTCACCGTCCCTCATCTTCCCTCCTGGCCCATTCTCTCTCCTTATCCCTGCACATATTCATATTCACCATCCCTCACTCTTCCCTCACACGCCCATTCTCTCTCACCCTCCTACACATATTCATATTCACCATCCCTCACTCTTCCCTCACACGCCCATTCTCTCTCACCCTCCTACACATATTCATATTCACCATCCCTCACTCTTCCCTCACACGCCCATTCTCTCTCACCCTCCTACACATATTCATATTCACCATCCCTCACTCTTCCCTCACACGCCCATTCTCTCTCACCCTCCTACACATATTCATATTCACCATCCCTCACTCTTCCCTCACACGCCCATTCTCTCTCACCCTCCTACACATATTCATATTCACCATCCCTCACTCTTCCCTCACACGCCCATTCTCTCTCACCCTCCTACACATATTCATATTCACCATCCCTCACTCTTCCCCCACACGCCCATTCTCTCTCACCCTCCTACACATATTCATATTCACCATCCCTCACTCTTCCCTCACACGCCCATTCTCTCTCACCCTCCTACACATATTCATATTCACCATCCCTCACTCTTCCCTCACACGCCCATTCTCTCTCTCACCCTCCTACACATATTCATATTCACCATCCCTCACTCTTCCTCACACGCCCATTCTCTCTCACCCTCCTACACATATTCATATTCACCATCCCTCACTCTTCCCTCACACGCCCATTCTCTCTCACCCTCCTACACATATTCATATTCACCATCCCTCACTCTTCCCTCACACGCCCATTCTCTCTCACCCTCCTACACATATTCATATTCACCATCCCTCACTCTTCCCCCACCACTGCCCATTCTCTCTCACCCTCCTACACATATTCATATTCACCATCCCTCACTCTTCCCTCATACGCCCATTCTCTCTCCCCTCCTACACATATTCATATTCACCATCCCTCACTCTTCCCTCACACGCCCATTCTCTCTCACCCTCCTACACATATTCATATTCACCATCCCTCACTCTTCCCTCACGCGCCCATTCTCTCTCACCCTCCTACACATATTCATATTCACCATCCCTCACTCTTCCCTCACACGCCCATTCTCTCTCACCCTCCTACACATATTCATATTCACCATCCCTCACTCTTCCCTCACACCCATATACACACACACACGCACACACACACACACACACTCACCCTCCTACACATATTCATATTCACCATCCTCATCTTCCCACACACGCATTCTCTCTCTCACCTCCTACACATATTCATATTCACCATCCCTCACTCTTCCCTCACACGCCCATATCACACACACACACACATACACACACAGCACACACCCTCACACACACCACCACCACATCCACTACACACACACACACCACACACACACCGTACACCACCACTCACACACCACACACCAGCCACACACTACACACACACACACACACCACACACACCACACACACACACACACACACGACACCACACACCTGCATTCACACTACATTACACACACACACACACACACACACACACACACACACACACACACACACACACACACACACACACACACACACACACACACATACATTTCCCACACACACACACACACACACACACACACACACACACACACACACACACACACACACACACACACACACACACACACACACACACACACACACACACACACCACATAGAACAGTTATTGGCATACATGCAATATTTCCCCCTTTGAATTGTATTGTCAGTGTCCATGTAGTCTATTGGCATTGGGTACTTCTATCCTTACTTGAACAATAGTTATTTGGGGAAAGTAGAGTATAGACTGAATTTGGGGGTGGGGGAAAGGAGGTTGTCTCAATTTACGGTAAACTGGTCTCAGGTATCATAGAATAGTGTGCTCATCGTTATTTCCTACATCGCTCTCTTCTCATAGCAGGGGCTCCCCTCCTTCAACTTGGAAGGTTTCTGGGAAGGTTTCTTGTGAGCTTAGGCTTACTGAATTCCATCCTTTGTTTTCACTTCCATACCCACACCACTGCCGGGAAGCAGAGTTGAGATTTCATACTCAAGGTTTTTTTCTCAGCCTATCAGAAAGGTCCTGGCTGAATCCATTGGACTGAACTTGGATCTTGATCTCCTTTCCCCCCCTGTGCCTTCAGAATGTTGACTATCAGACAGATCCTGGATGAATCCATTGGACTAGACTTGGATCTTGATCTCCTTTCCCCCCCTGTGCCTTCAGAATGTTGACTTTGGTCTGATAGTTCCACATCTTGAAGATTCCCATGTAAAGGTGTTTAGCGTTCTTCTGTTTTACTCCAATCCTATGGCATCGTTCCCGATCCTCTGGTGATGTACCCACTGCAAGTTCCTATGGCATCGTTCCCGATCCTCTGGTGATGAACCCACTGCAAGTTCCTATGGCATCGTTCCCGATCCTCTGGTGATGTACCCACTTCAAGTTCCTATGGCATCGTTCCAGATCCTGTGATGGTGTACCCACTTCAAGTTCCTATGGCATCGTTCCAGATCCTCTGATGATGTACCCACTTCAAGTTCCTATGGCATCGTTCCCGATCCTCTGGTGATGTACCCACTTCAAGTTCCTATGGCATCGTTCCAGATCCTCTGATGATGTACCCACTTCAAGTTCCTATGGCATCGTTCCCGATCCTCTGGTGATGTACCCACTTCAAGTTCCTATGGCATCGTTCCCGATCCTCTGGTGATGTACCCACTTCAAGTTCCTATGGCATCGTTCCCGATCCTCTGGTGATGTACCCACTTCCAGTTCCTATGGCATCGTTCCAGATCCTCTGGTGATGTACCCACTTCAAGTTCCTATGGCATCGTTCCAGATCCTCTGATGATGTACCCACTTCAAGTTCCTCTGATATCAGTTTGACCACGTAGCTGGAAAGGTCCCATTTCTCCTTGTCCAATTCATCTTCTAAAGTTTGCAACTTTTTTTCCAGAAGTCAAATGTAGTTGTCTTGTTCGTTGTATGTGCATGTCGTAAACAATAGATGGTACATTCTTTTCGAGCTAATCTACTTTTTTAGCAACAGATTGTAGCAGTTTGTTTGTTTTAGTGATATTGCGTGTTTAAGCTATGATTTCCTGGATATCCTGTAGTTGTACATTGCTCTCGTTTGCATCTCCAAGTTGTTCTTGTCTTTTCTGCTGAGGGAAGCTATGGCTTGTAGGGTTCTTGTTGCAATGTCGGTTTACCAAATGATTGGTTCGCTGTTGTAAATAACTGACCGCTCACTCTCTCCCAGCTAGACAGATCACTCTCTCCCAGCTAGACCGCTCACTCTCTCCCAGCTAGACCGCTCACTCTCTCCCAGCTAGACAGATCACTCTCTCCCAGCTAGACAGATCACTCTCTCCCAGCTAGACAGATCACTCTCTCCCAGCTAGACCGCTCACTCTCTCCCAGCTAGACAGATCACTCTCTCCCAGCTAGACAGATCACTCTCTCCCAGCTAGACAGATCACTCTCTCCCAGCTAGACAGATCACTCTCTCCCAGCTAGACAGATCACTCTCTCCCAGCTAGACCGCTCACTCTCTCCCAGCTAGACAGATCACTCTCTCCCAGCTAGACCACTCACTCTCTCCCAGCTAGACAGATCACTCTCTCCCAGCTAGACAGATCACTCTCGCTCAGCTAGACAGATCACTCTCTCCCAGCTAGACAGCTCACTCTCTCCCAGCTAGACCACTCACTCTCTCCCAGCTAGACAGATCACTCTCTCCCAGCTAGACAGCTCACTCTCTCCCAGCTAGACAGATCACTCTCTCCCAGCTAGACAGCTCACTCTCTCTCAGCTAGACAGCTCACTCTCTCCCAGCTAGACAGATCACTCTCTCCCAGCTAGACAGCTCACTCTCTCTCAGCTAGACAGCTCACTCTCTCTCAGCTAGACAGATCACTCTCTCCCAGCTAGACCGCTCACTCTCTCCCAGCTAGACAGATCACTCTCTCCCAGCTAGACAGCTCACTCTCTCCCAGCTAGACAGCTCACTCTCTCCCAGCTAGACAGATCCTCTCCCAGCTAGACAGATCACTCTCCCAGCTAGACAGCTCACTCTCTCCCTCTGGGCAATCTCTCTCCCAGCTAGATAGCTCACTCTCTTCCAAGCTAGACCACTCACTCTCTCCCAGCTAGATACTCATCTCTCAGCTAGACCTCATCTCTCCCAGCTAGACAGCTCACTCTCCAACTAGACAGCTCACTCTCTCCCAGCTAGACAGCTCACTGTCTCCCAGCTAGACAGCTCCTCCCAGCTAGACCTCACTCTCCCAGCTAGACAGCTCACTCTCCCACTAGACGGCTCACTCTCTTCCAGCTAGACAGCTCACTCTCCCAGCTAGACCGCTCACGCTCTCCCAGCTAGACCGCTCACTCTCTCCCAGCTAGACAGCTCACTCTCTCCTCTAGACAGCTCACTCTCTCCCCAGCTAGACCGCTCACTCTCCCAGCTAGACAGCTCACTCTCTCCCAGCTAGACAGCTCACTCTCCCCAGCTAGACAGCTCACTCTCTCCCAGCTAGACAGCTCACTCTCTCCCAGCTAGACCGCTCACTCTCTCCCTCCCTAGACAACTCACTCTCTCCCTCTATAGACAGATCCTCTCCCCAGCTAGACAGATCACTCTCCCTCTAGACAGATCACTCTCTCCCCTCTGGACAGATCCTCTCTCCCAGCTAGACAGCTCACTCTCTCCCCTCTAAGACAGCTCACTCTCTCCCAGCTAGACAGCTCACTCTCCCCAGCTAGACCGCTCACTCTCTCTCCCAGCTAGACCTCCCCTCTAGCTCACTCTCTCCCAGCTAGACCTCACTCTCTCCCAGCTAGACCGCTCACTCTCTCCCAGCTAGACAGCTCACTCTCCCCAGCTAGACAGCTCACTCTCCCAGCTAGACCATCTCACTCTCCCAGCTAGACCGCTCACTCTCTCCCCTCTGGACCGCTCACTCTCTCCCTCTAGACAGATCACTCTCTCCCCTCTAGACAGATCACTCTCTCCCCTCTAGACAGATCACTCTCTCCTCTAGACAGATCACTCTCTCCCCTCTAGACAGATCACTCTCCTCCCCTCTAGACAGATCACTCTCTCCCCTCTAGACAGATCACTCTCTCCCCTCTAGACAGCTCACTCTCCCAGCTCCCTCACTCTCCCAGAGACAGCTCACTCTCCCAGCCTCCTCACTCTAGCTAGACAGCTCACTCTCTCCCTCTAGACAGCTCACTCTCTCCTCTAGACAGCTCACTCTCTCCCCTCTCTCTCCCAGCTAGACAGCTCACTCTCTCCCCTCTAGACAGATCACTCTCCCAGCTAGACAGCTCACTCTCTCCCCTCCTCACTCTCCCAGCTAGACAGCTCACTCTCTCCCCTCTAGACAGATCTCTCTCTCCCAGCTCAGCTCTCTCTCCCAGCTAGACAGCTCACTCTCTCCCAGCTCTCACTCTCCCCTCTAGACAGATCACTCTCTCCCAGCTCCTCACTCTCTCCCAGCTAGACCGCTCACTCTCTCCCAGCTAGACAGCTCACTCTCTCCCAGCTAGACAGCTCACTCTCTCCCCAGTGGAACAGCTCACTCTCTCCCCTCTAGACAGCTCTCTCTCCCCCTCTAGACAGATCACTCTCTCCCCTCTAGACAGCTCACTCTCTCCCCTCTAGACAGCTCACTCTCTCCCTCTAGACTCTCTCCCCCTCTAGACAGATCCACTCTCTCCCCTCTAGACAGATCACTCTCTCCCCTCTACAGATCTCTCTCCCCTCTAGACAGCTCACTCTCTCCCAGCCTCTAGACAGACTCCTCTCTCCTCTGGACCAATAGACATACTCACTCTCTCCCCTCTAGACAGCTCACTCTCTCCCAGCTGGACAGTCACCCCCAAGTGGACTCCTCCCGAGACGCTCACTCTCTCCTCCTGGACGGATCCTCTCTCCCCCTCTAAAACAAATATACATTTGCATTTTGGACGGAAACTATCTCCCCTCACTCTCTCCCAGCTAGACAGATCCTCTCTAGACAGCTCACTCTCTCCCTAGACAGATCACTCTCTCCCAGCTAGACAGCTCACTCTCTCCCCAGACAGATCCTCTCCCAGCTAGACCCCCTCTCCCAGCTAGACAGCTCACTCTCCCCAGCCTAGACAGCTCACTCTCCCCAGCCCTCTAGACAACTCACTCTCTCCCCAGCTAGACCGCTCACTCTCTCCCCTCTAGACAGCTCACTCTCTCCTCTGGAGCAGATCACTCTCTCCCCTCTAGACAGATCACTCTCTCCCAGCTAGACAGCTCACTCTCTCCCCTCTAGACAGATCACTCTCTCCCAGCTAGACCGCTCACTCTCCCAGCTAGACAGCTCCTCCTCCCTCTGGACAGCTCACTCTCTCCCAGCTAGACAGCTCATCTCTCCCAGCTAGACCGCTCACTCTCTCCTCTAGACAGCTCACTCTCTCCCCCCTAGACAGCTCACTCTCCCCTCTGAACAGATCACTCTCTCCCCTCTAGACAGCTCACTCTCTCTCCCAGCTAGACAGCTCACTCTCTCCCAGCTAGACAGCTCACTCTCCCAGCTAACCGCTCACTCTCTCCCAGCTAGACAGATCACTCTCTCCCCTCTAGACAGCTCACTCTCTCCCCCTCTAGACAGATCACTCTCTCTCTAGACAGATCACTCTCTCCCCTCCTAGACAGATCACTCTCTCCCCTCTAGACAGCTCACTCTCTCCCCTCTAGACAGCTCACTCTCTCCCCTCTAGACAGCTCACTCTCTCCTCCTCTAGACAGATCACTCTCTCCTCTAGACAGCTCACTCTCTCCCCTCTAGACAACTCCTCACTCTCCCAGCTAGACCGCTCACTCAGCTCTCACTCCCCTCTAGACAGCTCACTCTCTCCCAGCTAGACAGCTCACTCTCTCCCAGCTAGACAGCTCACTCTCTCCCCTCTCACTCTCTCCCAGCTAGACAGCTCACTCTCTCCCAGCTCTCACTCTCTCCCAGCTAGACAGCTCACTCTCTCAGCTAGACAGCTCACTCTCCCAGCTAGACCGCTCACTTTCTCTCCCAGCTAGACAGCTCACTCTCCCAAGCTGGACAGCTCACTCTCTCCCAGCTGACAGCTCACTCTCTCCCAGCTAGACCGCTCACTCTCTCCCATCTGAGACCGCTCACTCTCTCCCCTCTAGACAGACTCACTCTCTCCCCTCTAGACAGATCACTCTCTCCCCTCTAGACAGATCACTCTCTCCCCTCTAGACAGATCACTCTCTCCCCTCTAGACAGATCACTCTCTCCCCTCTAGACAGATCACTCTCTCCCCTCTAGACAGCTCACTCTCTCCCCTCTAGACAGCTCACTCTCTCCCAGCTAGACCGCTCACTCTCTCCCAGCTAGACAGCTCACTCTCTCCCAGCTAGACCGCTCACTCTCTCCCAGCTAGACAGCTCACTCTCTCCCCTCTAGACAGATCACTCTCTCCCAGCTAGACAGCTCACTCTCTCCCAGCTAGACCGCTCACTCTCTCCCAGCTAGACAGCTCACTCTCTCCCCTCTAGACAGATCACTCTCTCCCAGCTAGACAGCTCACTCTCTCCCAGCTAGACCGCTCACTCTCTCCCAGCTAGACAGCTCACTCTCTCCAGCTAGACAGATCACTCTCTCCCAGCTAGACAGCTCACTCTCTCCCAGCTAGACCGCTCACTCTCTCCCCTCTAGACCGCTCACTCTCTCCCTCCTAGACAGATCACTCTCTCCCTCTAGACAGATCACTCTCTCCCTCTAGACAGATCACTCTCTCCCCTCTAGACAGATCACTCTCTCCCCTCTAGACAGATCACTCTCTCCCTCTAGACAGCTCAGCTCTCTCCCCTCTAGACCAGCTCACTCTCCCCAGCTAGACCGCTCACTCTCTCCCAGCTAGACAGCCACTCTCTCCCAGCTAGACCGCCTCACTCTCTCCCAGCTAGACCGCTCACCTCTCTCCCAGCTAGACCGCTCACTCTCTCCCAGCTAGACAGCTCACTCTCTCCCAGCTAGACCGCTCACTCTCTCCCAGCTAGACACGCTCACTGACTCTCTCCAGCTAGACCGCTCACTCTCTCCCAGCTAGACCGCTCACTCTCT
>NW_025753825.1:0-10029 GCF_021184085.1 Oncorhynchus gorbuscha | reverse complement strand
CATTCCCTATATAGTGCACTACCTTTGTCCCTTATTCCTATATAGTGCACTACCTTTGTCCCCTATTCCCTATATAGTGCACTACCTTTGTCCCCTATTCCCTATATAGTGCACTACCTTTGTCCCTTATTCCCTACATAGTGCACTACCTTTGTCCCCTATTCCCTATATAGTGCACTACCTTTGTCCCTTATTCCCTATATAGTGCACTACCTTTGTCCCCTATTCCCTATATAGTGCACTACCTTTGTCCCCTATTCCCTATATAGTGCACTACCTTTGTCCCCTATTCCCTATATAGTGCACTACCTTTGTCCCCTATTCCCTATATAGTGCACTACCTTTGTCCCCTATTCCCTATATAGTGCACTACGTTTGTCCCCTATTCCCTATATAGTGCACTACCTTTGTCCCCTATTCCCTATATAGTGCACTACCTTTGTCCCCTATTCCCTATATAGTGCACTACCTTTGTCCCCTATTCCCTATATAGTGCACTACCTTTGACCCCTATTCCCTATATAGTGCACTACCTTTCTCCCCTATTCCCTATATAGTGCACTACCTTTGACCAGGGCCAATCGAGACACACTACACGAGGAAACGTCAAGGTGCCAACATTCCATTACCCAGGTTTCTGTGGTTTCCCAGAGACATAACCTGACAAGCAGTGAATCCAGCATTAGTGAAGGAACAAGACTGAAGAACAAGCCTTCTCTCTGGAAGATCCTTCCAGGCTAATGCAGCAAACTGATCCTGTATTTTCCCCAACTCTCCATCTGCATCCCGAAAGGGCATCGTAATCCATACAGACCAATCAAACGTCTGGACACACCTACTCATTTAAAGGGTTTCTCTTTATTTTTTTTAACTAATTTCTACATTGTAGAATAATAGTGAAGACATCAAAACTATGAAATAACACATATGGAATCATGTAGTGACCAAAAAAGTGTTAAACAAATCAAAACATATTTTATAATTGAGATTCTTCAAAGTAGCCACCGTGCAGGTAGCCTAGCGGTTAGAGCGTTGGGCCCGTAACCTAAAAAGGTTGCTGGATCGAATCCCGAGCTGACAAGGTAAAAATCTGTCGTTCTGCCCCCTGAACAAGGCAGTTAACCCCTGTTCCCATTAGGCCGTCATTGTAAATAACAAGCGTGTTCTTAATTAACTGACTTGCCTAGTTACATTAAGGTTACAATTAAAAACATATAAAACCCTTTGCCTTGATGACAGCTTTACACACTCTTGTATTCTCTCAGCCAGCTTCATGAGGTAGTCACCTGGAATGCATTTCAATTAACAGGTGTACCTTGTTAAAGAAAAGGGAACCAATCAGTTGTGTTGTGAAGGTATACAGAAGATATTTGTCTTTGGTAAAGACCAAGTCCATATTATGGCAAGAACAGCTCAAATAAGTAAAGAAATGACAGTCCATCATTACTTTAAAACAGGAAGGTCAGTTATTCGGAATATTTCAGAACTTTGAAAGTTTCTTCAACTGCAGTCACAAAAATCATTAAGTGCTATGATGAAACTGGTTCTCACATGAGGACTGCCACTGGAAAGGAAGACCCAGAGTTCACCTCTGCTGCAGAGGATAAATTCATTCGTGTTAACTGCACCTCAGATTGCATTCCAGATTAGTCTCAGGTTAATCCCTGTCCAGTCTCAGGTTGAATCAGTCTCAGGTTAATCCCTGTACAGTCTCAGGTTAATCCCCTGTCCAGTCTCAGAGTTCGAATCCCCTGTCCAGTCTCAAGGTTGAATCCCTGTTAATCCCCAGTCTCAGGTTAATCCCCAGTCTTGAGGAAGGTCCGAGTCTCCATCCACCTGTCTTGAGAAAGGTCCTAGTCTCCATCCACCAGTCTTGAGAAAGGTCCTAGTCTCCATCCACCAGTCTTGAGAAAGGTCCTAGTCTCCATCCACCAGTCTTGAGAAAGGTCCTAGTCTCATCCACCAGTCTTGAGAAAGGTCCTAGTCTCCATCCACCAGTCTTGAGAAAGGTCCTAGTCTCCATCCACCAGTCTTGAGAAAGGTCCTAGTCTCCATCCACCAGTCTTGAGAAAGGTCCTAGTCTCCATCCACGAGTCTTGAGAAAGGTCCTAGTCTCCATCCACGAGTCTTGAGAAAGGTCCTAGTCTCCATCCACCAGTCTTGAGAAAGGTCCTAGTCTCCATCCACCAGTCTTGAGAAAGGTCTTTGACTTGTATGTGTATGTATCCTCAACAATTTTGGTATATGTATATTTTGTGCCCGGTGTAAAATGATATTTATTTTAATTGCCAAATCAAATCATGGAGAAGACTAAACCAGCTGTGCGGTGTCTTAGGTTGGCCTTCCTCAGTCTGGTTAATGGCAGCAGCTGTCATAGAGGCTAAGCAGACTGGATACCTAGAGCTGTCTGGGTAATGTAGTCCAAATGTCAACCCTGATCCTATCTCAGGCCTGTCACATGACAAGAACCCACAACTCCAAGCCCACGACCCCAAGCTTCCGTCCTCCAGCAGCTAGATAGATCTGAGGCCTTTTATCAAATCAATGGGAAGGACTTCTTACTCTTCGTCCTCTCTTCCTAATCTATGTGATGTTGTTGAACATTGCCGTTGTGTTCGTGACATTCTAAAAATCTACACATACAAACAAGCTGTCTGGGTAATGTAGTCCAAATGCCAACCCTGATCCTAATTCAAATGCCAACCCTGATCCTAATTCAAATGTCAACCCTGATCCTAATTCAAATGCCAACACTGATCCTAATTCAAGTGGCAACACTGATCCTAATTCAAATGCCAACACTGATCCTAATTCAAATGCCAACACTGATCCTAATTCAAATGCCAACCCTGATCCTAATTCAAATGCCAACACTGATCCTAATTCAAATGCCAACACTGATCCTAATTCAAATGTCAACCCTGATCCTAATTCAAATGCCAACACTGATCCTAATCTCTAAAATGCTAAACTTGGAATCCTATCTCAAGCCTGTCATATTACAAAGAAAGCCCAGCTCCAAGCCCACTGCCCGCCTGTTCCTGAGTTACTGCTACTTCCAGCCAGCTAGATCCACTCAGTGCCTTTCATCACGTTCATGGGAAGGTTCCTTCTATAGCCAGCTAGATCCACCCAGTACCTTTTCTGTTCTGCCTCTTCTTCCAGATCTTTGTGATGTCATTACAGTTCAGTTGTGTTTCTGACATTTTCAAATCTACAACTGCACCGGAAAATAAGCTGTCTAAAGGATTCTGTGAATCGACGGAGGTATGTGTACCTGCCTGACTTCCTGTTTAACTGCCTGACTACCTGCCTGTCTACCTGAATGACTTCCTGTCTCCCTGCCTGTCTACCTGAATGACTTCCTGTTTACATACCTGCCTGTCTACCTGCCTGTCTACATTCCTGACTTCCTGTCTACCTACCTGCCTGTCTACCTGCCTGACTGGCTGTCTACCTGCCTGACTGCCAGTCTACCTGCCTGTCTACTCCGCCTGTCTACCTGCCTGTCTACCTGCCCGTCTCCCTACCTGTCTACCTGCCTGTCTACCTGCCTGTCTCCCTACCTGCCTGGGTTCACCTGCCTGCCTGTCTACCTGCCTGACTTCCTGTCTACCTACCTGCCTGTCTACCTGCCTGACTGGCTGTCTACCTGCCTGACTTCCTGTCTACCTGCCTGACTGGCTGTCTACCTGCCTGACTTCCTGTCTACCTGCCTGCCCCTTCCTTCAAGGGAGAATTATAATATCAGGTTACGCCTTCGGCCGGCAAGGTTTTCATCCCACCTTCTGACCAATATCATTTCTGCTGCTGTTAAACGAGAGAGGACTGAGGGTTGTGTCATTGTGGTACACCGGGGCATACTAATGTCTGGCCTGGCTAGCTGCTCTCTCACCATGCTGTCTGGGTGGAGGGATTGATCATGAAACATTACACAGCCTCTCCCATCTATCTATACACACACACAGACACAGAGAGAGACACACACACAGACACACACAGACAAACACGTTAGAGACTCTCCTATCTATCTATACACACACACACAGACACAGAGAGAGACACACACACACACACACACACACACACACACACACACACACACACACACACACACACACACACACACACACACACACACACACACACACACACACACACACACACACACACACACACACAGAGAGAAACACACACAGACACACACGTTAGAGACTCTCCCATCTAATCTATCTATACACACACACAGACACAGAGACACACACACACACACACACACACAGAAACACACAGACACACACAGAAACACACACACACACACACGTTAGAGACTCTCCCATCTATCTATACACACACACACAGACACAGAAAGAGACACAGACACACACACACACACACGTTAGAGACTCTCCCATCTATCTATCTATACACACACACACACACACACACACACACACACACACACACACACACACACACACACACACACACACACACACACACACACACACACACACACACACACACACACACACACACACACACACACACACACACACACACACGTTAGAGACTCTCCCATCTAATCTATTTCACTGTGAGAACCAGACACTGAACTGTAGGCTCTCTTGCCATCCATCCCCCGAGCTAGGCAGATAAAACCAGCAGAGATGACTGACAGCCAAGACAACAGACAGAGATGACTGACAGCCCAAACAACAGACAGAGATGACTGACAGCCCAAACAACAGACAGAGATGACTGACAGCCAAGACAACAGACAGAGATGACTGACAGCCCAAACAGACAGAGATGACTGACAGCCCAAACAGACAGAGATGACTGACAGGCCAAACAACAGACAGAGATGACTGACAGCCCAGACAACAGACAGAGATGACTGACAGCCCAAACAACAGACAGAGACAACTGACAGGCCAGACAACAGATAGAGATGACTGACAGCCCAAACAGACAGAGATGACTGACAGCCCAAACAACAGACAGAGATGACTGACAGCCCAGACAACAGACAGAGATGACTGACAGCCCAAACAGACAGAGATGACTGACAGCCCAAACAACAGACAGAGATGACTGACAGCCCAAACAACAGACAGAGATGACTGACAGCCCAAACAACAGACAGAGATGACTGACAGCCCAAACAATAGATAGAGATGACTGGCCATTCTACTGTAGAAATGGATGATTTAAATGTTCTTACTGAAAATCTGATTGACTATTATTTGAGGTCTGTAAATAACACTCTACCTAAAATACATTTCAGTGAATCTAGGTGAAAATCTGGCGTTTTTTTGATGGGAAAACGGGAAATGTCCTCAGTGCCTTTAAAATGTTCAGAGGGTTTTTCAGAGGTATCCGGTGACTGAAGAACACAGTAATAACATCAGATGCCCAAACGCATCTAAAAAAATACTGATCTCGATCACGGGAAGGATGTAGTTGCTGGGTTACTTTGTGACATCACATCCTTTGTGACATCACATCCTGAGTACTGTGTAGTGTTTTTTCCCCCAGTCATGTTTAGTCCTAAGGTTGGTTGGTCTAGGTGTTAAGCATAGCAACCCAAGCTTCGCTCAACGGAAAATATTGAAATATTTATAATTTGATGGATTTCATAAAGTAGCGTGAGAAATTGTTATCAGTCTGTGTGTGTGTGTGTGTGTGTGCCCAGCGGGGTGTGTGCCTAGTGTGTGTGTGTGCCCAGTGTGTGTGTGCCCAGTGTGTGAGCCCAGTATGTGTGTGTGCCCAGTATGTGTGTGTGTGTGTGTGTGTGTGTGTGTGTGTGTGTGTGTGCCCAGTGTGTGTGTGCCCAGTGTGTGTGTGTGTGCCCAGTGTGTGTATATGTGCCACTGAGCCAGGTCCCAGTACAGTAGCCTCAAGGTAGACCAGAGACTTGGACATCAACCTAGACTCAGGGGTAGACGTAACATAGTGAACAGAAATCTGTCTCGCTCAATTTAGTATGATATGTTATGTACTGTATGGTAGGTATTCATTTAGTATGATATGTTATGTACTGTATGGTAGGTAGTCATTTAGTATGATATGTACTGTATGGTAGGTAGTCATTTAGTATGATATGTACTGTATGGTAGGTAGTCATTTAGTATGATATGATATGTACTGTATGGTAGGTAGTCATTTAGTATGATATGTTATGTACTGTATGGTAGGTAGTCATTTAGTATGATATGTTATGTACTGTATAGTAGGTAGTGATTTAGTATGATATGTTATGTACTGTATGGTAGGTAGTCATTTAGTATGATATGTTATGTACTGTATGGTAGGTATTCATTTAGTATGATATGTTATGTACTGTATGGTAGGTAGGTATTTAGTATGATATGTACTGTATGGTAGGTAGTCATTTAGTATGATATGTTATGTACTGTATGGTAGGTATTCATTTAGTATGATATGTTATGTACTGTATGGTAGGTATTCATTTAGTATGATATGTTATGTAGTGTATGGTAGGTATATTTAGTATGATATGTAACTGTATGGTAGGTAGTCATTTAGTATGATATGTTATGTACTGTATGGTAGGTATTCATTTAGTATGATATGTTATGTAGTGTATGGTAGGTAGGTATTTAGTATGATATGTACTGTATGGTAGGTAGTCATTTAGTATGATATGTTATGTACTGTATGGTAGGTAGTCATTTAGTATGATATGTTATGTACTGTATGGTAGGTAGTCATTTAGTATGATATGTTATGTACTGTATGGTAGGTAGTCATTTAGTATGATATGTTATGTACTGTATGGTAGTAGTCATTTAGTATGATATGTACTGTACCAGTGGTAGTCATTTAGTATGATATGTATAACATGGTAGGTAGTCATTTAGTATGATATGTTATGTAAAGTATGGTAGGTAGGTAGTCATTTAGTATGATATGTACTGTATGGTAGGTAGTCATTTAGTATGATATGTTATGTACTGTATGGTAGGTAGTCATTTAGTATGATATGTTATGTACTGTATTTTTTTTTTTTTTTTTTTCACCTTTATTTAACCAGGTAGGCTAGTTGAGAACAAGTTCTCATTTGCAACTGCGACCTGGCCAAGATAAAGCATAGCAGTGTGAACAGACAACACAGAGTTACACATGGAATAAACTATTAACAAGTCAATAACACAGTAGAAAAAAAATGGGCAGTCTATATACAATGTGTGCAAAAGGCATGAGGAGGTAGGCGAATAATACAGTTTTGCAGATTACCATATCATTTAGTATGAGTTATGTTATGTACTGTATGGTAGGTAGTCATTTAGTATGATATGTTATGTACTGTATGGTAGGTAGTCATTTAGTATGATATGTACTGTATGGTAGGTATTTATTTAGTATGATATGTACTGTATGGTAGGTAGTCATTTAGTATGATATGTTATGTACTGTATAGTAGGTAGTCATTTAGTATGATATGTTATGTAGTGTATGGTAGGTAGGTATTTAGTATGATATGTTATGTACTGTATGGTAGGTAGTCATTTAGTATGATATGTTATGTACTGTATGGTAGGTATTCATTTAGTATGATATGTACTGTATGGTAGGTAGTCATTTAGTATGATATGTTATGTACTGTATGGTAGGTAGTCATTTAGTACAGATATGTACTGTATGGTAGGTAGTCATTTAGTATGATATGTTATGTACTGTATGGTAGGTAAATATTTAGTATGATATGTTATGTAGTGTATGGTAGGTATGTTTAGTATGATATGTTATGTACTGTATGGTAGGTAGTCATTTAGTATGATATGTACTGTATGGTAGGTATTCATTTAGTATGATATGTACTGTATGGTAGGTAGTCATTTTTAGTATGATATGTTATGTAAAAGTATGGTAGGTAGTCATTAGTATGATATGTACTCGTATGGTAGGTAGTCATTTAGTATGATATGTTATGTACCGTATGGTAGGTAGTCATTTAGTATGATATGTTATACTGTATTTTTTTTTTTTTTTCACCTTTATTTAACCAGGTAGGCTAGTTGAGAACAAGTTCTCATTTGCAACTGCGACCTGGCCAAGATAAAGCATAGCAGTGTGAACAGACAACACAGAGTTACACATGGAATAAACTATTAACAAGTCAATAACACAGTAGAAAAAAAATGGGCAGTCTATATACAATGTGTGCAAAAGGCATGAGGAGGTAGGCGAATAATACAGTTTTGCAGATTACCATATCATTTAGTATGATATGTTATGTACTGTATGGTAGGTAGGTAGTCATTTAGTATGATATGTTATGTACTGTATGGTAGGTAGTCATTTAGTATGATATGTACTGTATGGTAGGTATTTATTTAGTATGATATGTACTGTCTGGTAGGTAGTCATTTAGTATGATATGTTATGTACTGTATAGTAGGTAGTCATTTAGTATGATATGTTATGTAGTGTATGGTAGGTAGGTATTTAGTATGATATGTTATGTACTGTATGGTAGGTAGTCATTTAGTATGATATGTTATGTACTGTATGGTAGGTATTCATTTAGTATGATATGTACTGTATGGTAGGTAGTCATTTAGTATGATATGTTATGTACTGTATGGTAGGTAGTCATTTAGTATGATATGTACTGTATGGTAGGTAGTCATTTAGTATGATATGTTATGTACTGTATGGTAGGTAGTCATTTAGTATGATATGTTATGTACTGTATTGTAGGTAGTCATTTAGTATGATATGTTATGTACTGTATGGTAGGTAGTCATTTAGTATGATATGTTATGTACTGTATGGTAGGTAGTCATTTAGTATGATATGTTATGTACTGTATGGTAGGTATTCATTTAGTATGATATGTACTGTATGGTAGGTAGTCATTTAGTATGATATGTTATGTACTGTATGGTAGGTAGGTAGTCATTTAGTATGATATGTTATGTACTGTATGGTAGGTAGTCATTTAGTATGATATGTTATGTACTGTATGGTAGGTAGGTATTCATTTAGTATGATATGGTATGTACTGTATAGTAGGTAGGTAGTCATTTAGTATGATATGGTATGTACTGTATGGTAGGTAGGTAGTCATTTAGTATGATATGTTATGTACTGTATGGTAGGTAGTCATTTAGTATGATATGTTATGTACTGTATGGTAGGTAGTCATTTAGTATGATATGTTATGTACTGTATGGTAGGTAGTCATTTAGTATGATATGTACTGTATGGTAGGTATTTATTTAGTATGATATTACATTTTACATTTAAGTCATTTAGCAGACGCTCTTATCCAGAGCGACTTATGTACTGTATGGTAGGTATTCATTTAGTATGATATGTTATGTACTGTATGGTAGGTAGTCATTTAGTATGATATGTTATGTACTGTATGGTAGGTAGTCATTTAGTATGATATGTACTGTATGGTAGGTATTCATTTAGTATGATATGTTATGTACTGTATGGTAGGTAGTCATTTAGTATGATATGTTATGTACTGTATGGTAGGTAGTCATTTAGTATGAAATGATATGTACTGTATGGTAGGTAGTCATTTAGTATGATATGTTATCTACTGTATGGTAGGTAGTCATTTAGTATGATATGATATGTACTGTATGGTAGGTATTCATTTAGTATGATATGTTATGTACTGTATGGTAGGTAGGTATTTAGTATGATATGTACTGTATGGTAGGTAGTCATTTAGTATGATATGTTATGTACTGTATGGTAGGTAGTCATTTAGTATGATATGTTATGTACTGTATGGTAGGTAGTCATTTAGTATGATATGTACTGTATGGTAGGTAGTCATTTAGTCTGATATGTTATCATACTAAATTCCGACTTCAACTGTATCTTGATAGAATATATCAAATACCTTGACCGTATCAGTGCGTTTGTTACAGTAATAATCCACAAACAGCTCTCACAGTCTCAAATCAGCATTACACTTCATTCATGTCTCTCAAAAGGTGCTCCAAAAGTCTTTAAAAGTGTTTCATGTACATATCA
>NW_025753824.1:0-10034 GCF_021184085.1 Oncorhynchus gorbuscha | reverse complement strand
TACCCCTGAACAGGCAGTTAACCCACTGTTCCTAGGCCGTCATTGAAAATAAGAATTTGTTCCTAACTGACTTGCCTAGTAAAATAAAGGTAATATATATATATTTTTTTAAATACACATCAATACACTATACATATTGTGACGACCTCACACTCTGTCTGCCGTATTCTCTCTTTTGTTCTTGTTTCATTATTAGGATGCTGGTGGGCGGAGTTGGGAGAGGTCACAGCTACATGGGAAACACCTGGCCCGGTGTCTCCCAGGATAAATAGACCTCTTCCCCATTCATGGAGGAGACTCTCTCCATGCAGACACCTTTAGAGATTTTGTTGCGTTTCTTGGTGGCTTTTTGGTTGTTTGCTTTGGCACCTTTCAACACCCTGCATTATCACATTCATGCATGCAAAACACTCACTTACACTACTGATTACACACACCATTGTATATTATACTTAGTTACGCTTTTTTAATAAATATATATTTTGTTACTCCTTATCTCCACGTTTGACGCCCGCGTATCAATATTCCAATACATTTGTTTCACATCAATACTTTGAGCCATATTACGTGACAATATCAATATTCACATCAATACACTATACATATCAATAATACACTATACACATCAATACACAAAAGCGAAATACAGTCATAGAAAATAAACACATTCTTCAGTAAAAAGGTTTTCAATCAGCCTTCTGAATTACCCTAGAGACACCAATTCATCCAGTTTCAGAGCGAGTCTGAGATTATTCCAATAAGGTGAAAAGAAACTAAAGGTAGATTTACCGAACTCAGTGTCGATTAAAGGGATACATGTACAGTTGAAGTCAGAAGTTTACATAGACTTGGGTTGGAGTCAATTAAACTTGTTTTTCAACCACTCCACAAATGTCTTACTAACAAACTGTAACGATTTTCCTCCTCTTCTGAGGAGGAGTAGGAAGGATCGGACCAATGCACAGCGTGGTATGTGTCCATATTTATTTAATGAACACTGAAATAACAAAATAACCAAAGTGAAATAAATGAAAATCGAAACAGTGCTGTATGGTGAAACACAGACACAGAAAACAACTACCCACAAATCATAGGGGGAAAACAGGCTGCCTAAGTATGGTTCTCAATCAGAGACAACGATAAACAGCTGCCTCTGATTGGGTACCATACCAGGCCAAACACAGAAATACAACAGAATACAAAACAGAATGCCCACCCCAACTCACGCCCTGACCAAACTAAAACAGAGACATGAAAAAGGAACTAAGGTCAGGACGTGACACAAACTATAGTTTTGGCAAGTCGGTTAGGACATCTACTTTGTGCATGACAATTGTTATTTCACTTATCATTCACTGTATCACAATTCCAGTGGGTCAGAAGTTTACATACACTAAGTTGATGTAACGTCGTTCTTCGTTTGTCGAAAGAGAGTCGGACCGAAATGCAGCGTGGTGGTTACTCATGACTTTAATGGAAAAAGTGACATATGAAATAACAATACAAAATACAAAACAACAAACGGAACGTGAAACCTAATTACAGCCTATCTGGTGAAACTACACAGAGACAGGAACAATCACCCACGAAATACACAGTGAAACCCCGGCTACCTAAATACGGTTTAATCAGAGACAACGAGAATCACCTGACTCTGATTGAGAACCGCCTCAGGCAGCCAAGCCTATACAACACCCCTACTCAGCCGCAATCCCAAATACTACAAACCCCAATACGAAAATACAATATATAAACCCATGTCACACCCTGGCCTGACCAAATATATAACGAAAACACAAAATACAATGACCAAGGCGTGACAGAAACCCCCTAAGGTGCGGACTCTAGGACGCACCTCAAAACCATAGGGAGGGTCCGGTGGGCCTGTCCATGGTGGCGGTTCCGGCTCGGGACGTGGACTCTACTCCATTAATGTCCTAGTTCCTCCCCTTCGCGTCCTAGGATAATCCACCCTCGCCGCCGACCATGGCCTAATAGTCCTCACCCAGAACCCCACAGAACTGAGGAGCAGCTCGTGACTGAGGGGCAGCTCGGGACTGAGGGGAAGCTCGAGACTGAGGGGCAGCTCGGGACTGAGGGGCAGCTCGGGACTGAGGGGCAGCTCGGGACTGAGGAGCAGCTCGAGACTGAGGGGCAGCCCGGAACTGAGGGGCAGCCCGGGACTGAGGGGAAGCCCAGTACTGAGAGAAAGCCCAGTACTGAGAGGAAGTCCAGTACTGAGATGAAGCTCAGGCAGGTAGTAGGCTCCGGTAGATCCTGGCTGGCTGGCGGATCTGGAAGATTCTGGTTGACTAGTAGATCTGGAAAAGACTGGTTGACTGGCAGATCTGGAAAAGACTGGTTGACTGGCAGATCTGGAAGAGACTGGTTGACTGGCAGATCTGGAAGAATCTGGTTGACTGGCAGATCTGGAAGAATCTGGTTGACTGGCAGATCTAGAAGATCATGGCAGACTGACAGCTCTGGCTGCTTTATGCAGACTGACAGCTCTGACTGCTCCATGCAGGCTGACAGCACCCTGCAGACTGGCAGCTCCTTGCAGACTGACAGCTCTTAATGCTCCATGCAGGCTGACAGTTCTGACTGCTCCATGCAGGCTGACAGCTCTGACTGCTCCATGCAGGCTGGCAGCACCTTGCTAACTGGCAGCTCCTTGCAGACTAGCAGCTCCTTGCAGACTGGCAGCTCTGGCTGCTTCATGCAGACTGACAGCTCTGGCTGCTTCATACAGACTGACAGCTCTGACTGCTCCATGCAGGCTGACAGCACCCTGCAGACTGGCAGCTCCCTGCAGACTGACCCTGGCTGCAGACTGACAGCTCCTTGCCATGCAGACTGACAGCTCCTTGCAGACTGGCAGCTCTTTGCAGACTGACAGCTCTGGCTGCTTCATACAGACTGACAGCTCTGACTGCTCCATGCAGGCTGACAGCACCCTGCAGACTGGCAGCTCCTTGCAGACTGACAGCTCCTTGCAGACTGGCAGCTCTTTGTAGACCGACAGCTCTGGCTGCTTCATACAGACTGACAGCACCTTGCAGACTGGCAGCTCAGGCTGCTCCCTTGCAACAGGCAGGGAGGCTCCGACTGCAGCGCTGCTTCAGAGGAGGAAGGCTCTGATAGCGCTGAACAGGCGGGAGACTCCGACAGCGCAGGAGGGAAGGAAGGCTCTGGCTGTGCTGAACAGGCGAGGCGCACTGAAGGCCTGGTGCGTGGTGCTGGAACTGGTGCTACAGGATCGAGGACACGCACAGGAAGCCTGGTGCGGGGAGCTGCTACCGGAGGACTGGTGTGTGGAGGTGGCTCTGGATAGACCGGTCCGTGCAGGCGCACTGGAGCTCTTGAGCACCGAGCCTGCCCAACCTTACCTGGCTCGATACCCACTCTAGCCCGGCCAATACGAAGGACTGGTATGAACCGCACCGGGCTATGCACCCTCACTGGAAACACCGTGCGCTCCATAGCATAACACGGTGTCTGCCCGGTCTCTCTAGCCCCCCGGTAAGCACAGGGAGTTTGCGCAGGTCACCTACCTGGCATAGCCATACTCCCTTTAAGGCCCCCCCCAATAATTTTTTTGGGCTGCTTTTCGGGCTTCCATCCGCATCGCCGTGCTGCCTCCTCATAGCAGCGCCTCTCCGCTTTAGCCGCCTCTAGTTCCTCCTTGGGACGGCGATATTCTCCAGGCTGAGCCCAGGGTCCTCTTCCACCTAATATCATCTCCCAAGACCAGAAGTCCTTATATCGCTGCTCCTCACGATTAATAGGGAGAGTAGGCTCAGGTCTGACTCCTGACTCTGCTACTCTCTCCCTGAGCCCTCCTCCAATAAATATTTGGGGGTGACTTTCAGGTTTAGCTCTGCGCCGCCGTGTCTTTCTTTTCGACTCCATTCGCCTACAGCCCTCTTCGCACTGCTCCAGCGAATCCCAGGCGGGCTCCGGTACTCTCTCTGGGTCAGCCGCCCACCTGTCTATTTCTTCCCACGTCGTATACTCCATGCCTCTGCTGTCCATAACGTCCTCCTTTCGCTGCTACCTGTTAACACGCTGCTCGGTCCGAGTAGGGTGGGTGATTCTGTAACGTCGTTCTTCATTTGTCGAAAGAGAGTCGGACCGAAATGCAGCGTGGTGGTTACTCATGACTTTAATGGAAAAAGTGACATATGAAATAACAATACAAAACAACAAACGGAACGTGAAACCTAATTACAGCCTATCTGGTGAAACTACACAGAGACAGGAACAATCACCCACGAAATACACAGTGAAACCCCGGCTACCTAAATACTGTTCCCAATCAGAGACAACGAGAATCACCTGACTCTGATTGAGAACCGCCTCAGGCAGCCAAGCCTATACAACACCCCTACTCAGCCGCAATCCCAAATACTACAAACCCCAATACGAAAATACAATATATAAACCCATGTCACACCCTGGCCTGACCAAATATATAACGAAAACACAAAATACAATGACCAAGGCGTGATAGTTGACTGCCTTTAAACAGCTTGGAAAATCCCAAAAATTATGTCATGGCTTTAGAAGCTCCCGATAGGCTAATTGACATCATTTGAGTCAATTAGTGTATTTGTTGATGTATTTCAAGGCTACCTTCAATCTCAGTGCCTCTTCGCTGACATCATGGGAAAATCAAAAGAAATCAGCCAAGACCTCAGAAAACACTTTGTAGACCTCCACAAGTATGGTTCATCCTTGGGAGCAATTTACAAACGCCTGAAGGTACCACGTTCATCTGTACAAACAGTAGTACGCAAGTATAAACACCATGGGACCAACTCAGCCGCCATACCGCTCAGGAAAGAGACACGTTCTGTCTCCTAGAGATGAACGTACTTTGGTGCGAAAAGTGCAAAGCAATCCCAGAACAACAGCAAAGGACCTTGTGAAGATGCTGGAGGAAATGGGTACAAAATTATCTATATCCACAGTAAAACGAGTTCTATATCGACATAACCTGAAAGGCCGCTCAGCAAGGAGGAAGTCACTGCTCCAAAACCACCATAAAAGCCATACTACGGTTTGCAACTACACATGGGGACAAAGATTGAACTTTTTGGAGAACTATTCTCGTCTGAACAAAAATAGAACTGTTTGGCCATAAAGACCATTGTTATGTTTAGAGGAAAAGGTGGAGGCTTGCAAGCAAAGAACACCATCCCAACCGTGAAGCGTGGGGGTGCTTTGCTGCAGGAGGGACAGGTGCACAAAATAGATGGCATCATGAGGGAGGAGAAAATTATGTGGAGATATTGAAGTAACATCTCTAGACATGTCATCAGTTAAAGCTTGGTCGCAAACGAGTCTTCCAAATGGACAATGACCCCAAGCATACTTCCAAAGTTATGGCAAAATGGCTTAAGGACAACAAGTCAAGGTATTGGAGTGGCCATCACAAAGCTCTGACCTCAATCCAATAGAAAATTTATGGGCAGAAAACGCGTGTGCGAGCAAGGAGGTTAAAAACCTGACTCGGTTTCACGAGTCAGGAGGAATGGGCCAAAATTCACCAACTTATAGTGGAAGGCAACACATAACGTTTGACCCATGTTAAAACATTTAAAGGCAATGCTACCAAATACTAATTGAGTGTATGTGAACTTCTGACCCACTGGGACTGTGATGAAAGAAAGAAAAGCTGAAATAAATCATTCTCTCTCCTATTATTCTGACATTTCATATTCTTAAAATAAAGTGGTGATCCTAACTGACCTAAAACAGGGAATTTTTACTAGGATTAAATGTCAGGAATTGTGAAAAACTTCTGAGTTTCAATATATTTTGCTAAGGTGTATGTGAACTTACGACTTCAAGTGTATGTATATATAAATAGGAATAAGTGACAGATAGCAAATAGTAGCAGCAGCGTCATGTGATGAGTCAAAAGTTTGTGCAAAAGGGTCAACGCAGACAGTCCAGGTAGCTATTTGGTTAACTATTTATCAGTCTTATGGCTCGGGGTAGAAGCTGTTCAGGTTCCTGTTGGCTCCAGACTTGGTGCATTGATACCGCCTGCCATGCGGTAGCAGAGAGAATAGCCTATGACTTGGGTGGCTGGAGTCTGACATTCTTCAGGGCCTTCCTCTGAGGTCCTAGATACCAGGGCGCTTGGCCCCAGTGATGTACTGTTGTTAAATAGACTTATTTTAGGAAAAGGACTTTAAACATGGCAGAGATTTGAAATGTTAAATTCATATGCAGTCAAAAGTACTGCCTTGGCGCTGCTAGAGTTAAATATTCAGAAATAGTATCAACAGCATCCACCAGTGCAGAGGGGGGGGGGAGCAGTAATTCCCCTGTGCCACAGCCAGGAGGGTGGCAGTAATTCCCCTGTGCCACAGCCAGGAGGGGGCAGTAATTCCCCTGTGCCACAGCTAGGAGGGGGCAGTAATTCCCTGTGCCACAGCCAGGAGGGGGGGCAGTAATTCCCCTGTGCCAGCAGCCAGGAGGGGGCAGTAATTCCCCCTGTGCCACAGCTAGGAGGGGGCAGTAATTCCCCTGAGCCACAGCCAGGAGGGGGCAGTAATTCCCTGTGCCACAGCCAGGAGGGGGGCAGTAATTCCCTGTGCCACAGCCAGGAGGGGCGGCAGTAATTCCCTGTGCCACAGCCAGGAGGGGGCAGTAATTCCCCTGTGCCACAGCCAGGAGGGGCGCAGTAATTCCCCTGTGCCACAGCCAGGAGGGGGGCAGTAAATCCCCTATGCCACAGCCAGGAGGGGCAGTAATTCCCCTGTGCCACAGCCAGGAGGGGGCAGTAAATCCCCTGTGCCACAGCCAGGAGGGGGGCAGTAAATCCCCTATGCCACAGCCAGGAGGGGGGCAGTAAATCCCCTGTGCCACAGCCAGGAGGCCCCCCATGGGGGCAGTAAATCCCCTATGCCACAGCCAGGAGGGGGGCAGTAAATCCCCTATGCCACAGCCAGAGGGGGCAGTAAGCCCCTATGCCACAGCCAGGAGGGCAGTAAATCCTATGCCACAGGGGAGCAGCTTGCCGTTTAAGAGTGGCAGTAAGTCTCCCCTATACCACAGCCGGCGCTACAAGGATGAGTGATAAGCCTTTTGGAGCTGTCAGTGTGGGATCTTGAGGGGACAATGCGATTCAGTTGACTAATTTGAGAAATATAGGGAAATACAGAAAATAAATAGGCCGACACACAAGGTACCAGTCAAAGGTTTGGACGCACCTAGAAATACCTTATTTAGGCTGAGCACCTGTTGACTGCTTTTAGTTCACTTTGTGGTCCAACTCATCCCAAACCATTGCAATTGGGTTGTGTTCGGCTGATTGTGGAGGCCAGGTCATCTGATGCAGCACTCCATCACTCTCCTTCTTTGGTCAAATAGCCCTTAAACAGCCTGTAGGTGTGTTGGGTCACTGTCATGTTTAAAAACAAATGATACTCCCACCAAGTGCAAATCAGATGGGATGGCGTATCACTGCAGAATGCTGTGGTAGCCATGCTGGTTAAGTGTGCCTTGAATTCTAAATAAATCCCTGTCAGTGTCACCAGCAAAAAACACACCATCACACCTTTATTTATTTATTTATTTCACCTTTATTTAACCAGGTAGGCAAGTTGAGAACAAGTTCTCATTTACAATTGCGACCTGGCCAAGATAAAGCAAAGCAGTTCGACAGATACAACGACACAGAGTTACACATGGAGTAAAACAAACATACAGTCAATACAGTATAAACAAGTCTATATACAATGTGAGCAAATGAGGTGAGAAGGGGGTAAAGGCAAAAAGGCCATGGTGGCAAAATAAATACAATATAGCAAGTAAAACACTGGAATGGTAGTTTTGCAATGGAAGAATGTGCAAAGTAGACATAAAATAATGGGGTGCAAAGGAGCAAAATAAATAAATTAATTAAATACAGTTGGGAAAGAGGTAGTTGTTTGGGCTAATTATAGGTGGGCTATGTACAGGTGCAGTAATCTGCAGATGCTCTGACAGTTGGTGCTTAAAGCTAGTGAGGAGATAAGTGTTTCCAGTTTCAGAGATTTTTGCAGTCTGCTCCAGTCACTGGCAGCAGAGAACTGGAAGGAGAGGCGGCAAAAGAAAGAATTGGTTTGGGTGACCAGAGAGATATACCTGCTGGAGCGTGTGCTACAGGTGAGATGCTATGGTGACCAGCGAGATGAGATAAGGGGGACTTTACCTAGCAGGGTCTTGTAGATGACATGGAGCCAGTGGGTTTGGCGCGAGTGGAAGCGAGGGCCAGCCAACGAGAGCGTACAGGCCTCGCAATGGTGGGTAGTATATGGGGCTTTGGTGACAAAACGGATTGCACTGTGATATACTGCATCCAATTATTGATAGGTTATTGGAGGCTATTTTGTAAATGACACGCCAAAGTCGAGGATTGGTAGGGATGGTCAGTTTTACAAGGGTATGTTTGGCAGCATGAGTGAAGGATGCTTTGTTGCTTTGAAGGATGCTTTCTCCTCTGTGCTTCACGGTGGGAACCACACATGCTCTAATGTCTAATTTCACCGGTCTAATGTCCATTGCTCGTGTTTCTTGGCCCAAGCAAGTCTCTTCTTTTATTGGTGTCCTTTAGTCGCGGTTTCTTTGAAGAAATTTGACCATGAAGACCTGATTCACTCAGTCTCCTCTGAACAGTTGATGTTGAGATGTGTCTGTTACTTGAACTCTGTGAAGCATTTATTTGGGCTGCAATTTTTGAGGCTGGTAACTAATGAACATTACCTCTGCAGCAGAGATAACTCTGGGTCTTCCTTTCCTGTGGCAGTCCTCATGAGAGCCAGTTTCATCATAGCACTTGATGGTTTTTGCGTCTGCACTTGAAGAAACTTTCAAAGTTCTTGAAATGTTCTGTGTTGACTGACCTTCACGTCTTAAAGTAATGATAGACTGTCATTTATCTTTGCTTATTTGAGCTGTTCTTGCCATAATATGAACTTGGCCTTTTACCAAATAGTGCCATCTTCTGTATACCACCCTTACCTTGTCACAACACAACTGATTGGCTCAAACACATTAAAAAGGAAATAAATTCCACAAATGAACTTTTAACAAGGCACACCTGTTAATTGAAATGCATTCCAGGTGACTAACTCATTAAGCTGGTTGAGAGAATGCCAAGAGTGTGCAAAGCTCTCATCAAGACAAAGGGTGGCTACTTTTAAGAATCTAAAATCAGTTTTCACTGTCTTCACTACTATTCTACAATGTAGAAAATAGTACAAATAAAGAAACACCTGTGAATGAGTAGGTCTGTCCAAACTTTTGACTGGTACTGTACTGTACGGCAGGTAGCCTAGTGGTCAGAGCATCAGGCCAGTTCAAATCCCCAAGCTGACAAGGAAAAAAGTCTGTTGTTCTGCCCCTGAACAAGGCATTTACACACTGTTCCTAAACCTTAATTGAAAATAAGAATTTGTTTTTAACTGACTCGCCTAGTAAAATAAAGGTTAAATAAAAAATATAAAAATGTCAGGTAGACATACAGTATACTACTCACACACTTTGTCTATATTGCTTACTTGAAATATTGAATTTACTGAATTTCTGACCACCACACAACATTTGAAACATAGTGATAAGCGACAATAAAGGGAGAACCATGCACAGTAGTGATCATAATGGTATACCTTATATTACAGATGTACTTTAGACATGTTATTTGGAAACCAAAGACTGAGCTAATATCCAGGAGCCAAGACCAAGATTTATACCAGGACATTTGTCCAAGATCCAGAGTTGAGACCATGACAAGCTAAAGACAAAATGTATGTGGTTTCGAGGCCAAGACCACTAGATCAAGAGTCCATGGACCTTTTCTTCAATGGTAAAAAAAACTAAAGTAGAGTACAGTAGAGTACAGTACAGTAGTAGAGCACAGTAGAGTAGTAGAGCACAGTACAGTACCGTAGTAGAGCACAGTACAGTAGTAGAGCACAGTAGAGTAGTAGAGCACAGTACAGTAGTAGAGCACATGATAGAGTAGTAGAGCACAGTAG
>NW_025753823.1:0-10042 GCF_021184085.1 Oncorhynchus gorbuscha | reverse complement strand
GGGGAATCCTTGTGTCTTTTCAGGGACTCTGAAATGTAATCACTATCCTGTATTCATACCTGGCTTTAACCATGACGTGATTAGATTACCATACTAGACTAAAACCTGTCTCTAACTGTGTTAGATTACCACTACTAGACTAAGACCTGTCTTTAACTGTGTTAGATCACCATACTAGACTAAGACCTGTCTTTTAGCTGTGTTAGATTACCATACTAGACTAAAACCTGTCTTTAACTGTGTTAGATTACCATACTAGACTCAAGACCTGTCTTTAACTGTGTTAGATTACCATACTAGACTAAGACCTGTCTTTAACTGTGTTAGATTACCATACTAGACTAAGACCTGTCTTTAACTGTGTTAGATTACCATACTAGACTAAGACCTGTCTTTAACTGTGTTAGATTACCATACTAGACTAAGACCTGTCTTTAACTGTGTTAGATTACCATACTAGACTAAGACCTGTCTTTAACTGTGTTAGATTACCATACTAGTCTAAGACCTGTCTTTAACTGTGTTAGATTACCATACTAGACTAAAACCTGTCTTTAACTGTGTTATATTACCATACTAGACTAAGACCTGTCTTTAACTGTGTTAGATTACCATACTAGACTAAAACCTGTCTTTAACTGTGTTAGATTACCATACTAGACTAAAACCTGTCTTTAACTGTGTTAGATTACCATACTAGTCTAAGACCTGTCTTTAACTGTGTTAGATTACCATACTAGACTAAAACCTGTCTTTAACTGTGTTAGATTACCATACTAGACTAAGACCTGTCTTTAACTGTGTTAGATTACCATACTAGACTAAGACCTGTCTTTAACTGTGTTAGATTACCATACTAGACTAAGACCTGTCTTTAACTGTGTTAGATTACCATACTAGACTAAAACCTGTCTTTAACTGTGTTAGATTACCATACTAGACTAAGACCTGTCTTTAACTGTGTTAGATTACCATACTAGACTAAGACCTGTCTTTAACTGTGTTAGATTACCATACTAGACTAAGACCTGTCTTTAACTGTGTTAGATTACCATACTAGACTAAGACCTGTCTTTAACTGTGTTAGATTACCATACTAGACTAAGACCTGTCTTTAACTGTGTTAGATTACCATACTAGACTAAGACCTGTCTTTAACTGTGTTAGATTACCATACTAGACTAAGACCTGTCTTTAACTGTGTTAGATTACCATACTAGACTAAGACCTGTCTTTAACTGTGTTAGATTACCATACTAGACTAAGACCTGTCTTTAACTGTGTTAGATTACCATACTAGACTAAGACCTGTCTTTAACTGTGTTAGATTACCATACTAGACTAAGACCTGTCTTTAACTGTGTTAGATTACCATACTAGACTAAGACCTGTCTTTAACTGTGTTAGATTACCATACTAGACTAAGACCTGTCTTTAACTGTGTTAGATTACCATACTAGACTAAGACCTGTCTTTAACTGTGTTAGATTACCATACTAGACTAAGACCTGTCTTTAACTGTGTTAGATTACCATACTAGACTAAGACCTGTCTTTCAACTGTAAGCTAGATTACCATACTGTGACCAAGACCTGTCTTAACCTCTGGTGTGTTAGATTACCATACCAGGACTAAGACATGTCTTAATCAAATATATCACCACACTATTCAGTAGAAGACCTGTCTTTAACTGGAAAGTTAGATTACCATACCAGACTAAGACCTGTCTTTAACCGTGTTAGATTACCATACCAGACTACACCTGTCTTACCTGTTAGATTACTATACTAGACTAAGACCTGTCTTTAACTGTAGCAGATTACCACATTATTCAAGACCTGTCTTTAACTGGGGTAAGCTAGATTACCATACCAGACTATACATCTGTCTTTAACTGTGTTAGATTACCATACTAGACTAAGACCTGTCTTTAACTGTGTTAGATTACCATGCCAGACTAAAAACCTTGTCTTTAACTGTGTTAGATTACCATACTAGACTAAGACCTGTCTTTAACTGTGTTAGATTACCATACTAGACTAAGACCTGTCTTTAACTGTTAGATTACCATACTACTAGACTAAGACCTGTCTTTAACTGTGTTAGATTAACATACTAGACTAAGACCTGTCTTTAACTGTGTTAGATTACCATACTAGACTAAGACCTGTCTTTAACTGTGTTAGATTACCATACTAGACTAAGACCTGTCTTTAACTGTGTTAGATTACCATACTAGACTACCATACTAGACTAAGACCTGTCTTTAACTGTGTTAGAGTACCATACCATAACTGTGTTAGATTACCATAAAAAACCTGTCTTTAACTGTGTTAGATTACCATACTAGACTAAGACCTGTCTTTAACTGTGTTAGATTACCATACTAGACTAAGACCTGTCTTTAACTGTGTTAGATTACTACAATTAGACTAAGACCTGTTTTAATCTGTGTTAGATTACCATACTAGACTAAGACCTGTCTTTAACTGTGTTAGATTACCATACTAGACTAAAACCTGTCTTTAACTGTGTTAGATTACCATACTAGACTAAGACCTGTCTTTAACTTTGTTTCAGATCTTTGAGAATAAAGGAGCAATGATGGGCTGTTCCAACCCCCATCCTCACTGCCAGGTAAGTCAGCCTGTTGTATCCTCACTGCCAGGTAAGTCAGCCTGTTCCAACCCCCATCCTCACTGCCAGGTATGTCAGCCTGTTGTATCCTCACTGCCAGGTAAGCCAGCCTGTTCCAACCCCCATCCTCACTGCCAGGTAAGCCAGCCTGTTCTATCCTCACTGCCAGGTAAGTCAGCCTGTTGTATCCTCACTGCCAGGTAAGTCAGCCTGTTCCAACCCCCATCCTCACTGCCAGGTAAGCCAGCCTGTTCTATCCTCACTGCCAGGTAAGTCAGCCTGTTGTATCCTCACTGCCAGGTAAGCCAGCCTGTTCCAACCCCCATCCTCACTGCCAGGTAAGCCAGCCTGTTGTATCCTCACTGCCAGGTAAGTCAGCCTGTTGTATCCTCACTGCCGGTAAGTCAGCCTGTTCCAACCCCCATCCTCACTGCCAGGTAAGCCAGCCTGTTGTATCCTCACTGCCAGGTAAGCCAGCCTGTTGTATCCTCACTGCCAGGTAAGCCAGCCTGTTGTATCCTCACTGCCAGGTAAGCCAGCCTGTTGTATCCTCACTGCCAGGTAAGTCAGCCTGTTCCAACCCCCATCCTCACTGCCAGGTAAGCCAGCCTGTTCCAACCCCCATCCTCACTGCCAGGTAAGCCAGCCTGTTGTATCCTCACTGCCAGGTAAGTCAGCCTGTTGTATCCTCACTGCCAGGTAAGTCAGCCTGTTCCAACCCCCATCCTCACTGCCAAGTAAGCCAGCCTGTTGTATCCTCACTGCCAGGTAAGTCAGCCTGTTGTATCCTCACTACCAGGTAAGCCAGCCTGTTGTATCCTCACTGCCAGGTAAGCCAGCCTGTTCTATCCTCACTGCCAGGTAAGTCAGCCTGTTCCAACCCCCATCCTCACTGCCAGGTAAGTCAGCCTGTTCCAACCCCCATCCTCACTGCCAGGTAAGTCAGCCTGTTCTATCCTCACTGCCAGGTAAGTCAGCCTGTTCTATCCTCACTGCCAGGTAAGTCAGCCTGTTCCAACCCCCATCCTCACTGCCAGGTATGTCAGCCTGTTCCAACCCCCATCCTCACTGCCAGGTAAGCCAGCCTGTTCTATCCTCACTGCCAGGTAAGTCAGCCTGTTCTATCCTCACTGCCAGGTAAGTCAGCCTGTTCTATCCTCACTGCCAGGTAAGTCAGCCTGTTCTATCCTCACTGCCAGGTAAGCCAGCCTGTTCTATCCTCACTGCCAGGTAAGTCAGCCTGTTCCAACCCCCATCCTCACTGCCAGGTAAGTCAGCCTGTTCCAACCCCCATCCTCACTGCCAAGTAAGTCAGCCTGTTCTATCCTCACTGCCAGGTAAGTCAGCCTGTTCCAACCCCCATCCTCACTGCCAGGTAAGTCAGCCTGTTCTATCCTCACTGCCAGGTAAGTCAGCCTGTTCTATCCTCACTGCCAGGTAAGTCAGCCTGTTCTATCCTCACTGCCAGGTAAGCCAGCCTGTTCTATCCTCACTGCCAGGTAAATCAGCCTGTTCCAACCTCTATTCTCACTGGTACCCACTCCTGAAAGAGAGGTTTCATTAGACTCCATTGAACAACAAGGCAGACCGGTCCAGTATATTACCCTCCAGCAGTCTGTAATAATGGTCATATAGTTGGACCGTACACTACTGTTATACAGTCTGCTCCATGATCTTACAGCAAGTGTGTTTTATCAAGGGGGCCAGATGCTCGCTGATTCTTGCATTCAATGCTATGGGGGCAACAATGTCATACTCTTTATGACCAGACATGATCAGATAGATGGCCTACACAGACAGAGAAAGAGGTGGTACTGCTTGCTCACTAGGATGCTTTCTCTGGTGAGATACACTACATCTGTGACTAGTTTCAGGAAATTAGATATATGTTGCATGTCACTACTTCACAGGAAAGACCTTTCTACTTTTTTTTTTGCAAAAATGTTTTTTTGGGGCAGAAGTGCCTTCTGGATGGAACATGTGAACTTTGCCTTAATAACAAACTTGTATGCAGTCTGTAAATACGAATACAATTGTTAAATTACATGCCTAGTTGGTCTAAACACAGAAAAAGTCAGAACCTTCCCGCTAGCCATGATTGGCTGAGATAATGGCTGGGCTGGACATTCCCGAGAGTTCCGATTGGTCTGCCATGTAGCATACTTCTGTCTATAACATGAGCTGCTCAGTATGTGTTGCTCACAGAACTGGACCGCCGAGTGCTGAAGCGCATAATAATTGTCTGTCCTCGGTTGCAACACTCTAGTGGAAGGCCTTCCCAAAGGAGTGGAGGATGTTATAGCAGCAATGTTCCAACATCTAGTGGAAGGCCTTCCCAGAAGAGTGAGACTGTTATAGCAGCAATGTTCCAAAATCTAGTGGAAAGCCTTTCCCAGAAGAGTGGAGGCTGTTATAGCAGCAATGTTCCAACATCTAGTGGAAAGCCTCCCAGAAGAGTGGAGGGCTGTTATAGCAGCAATGTTCCAACATCTAGTGGAAAGCCTTCCCAGAAGAGTGGAGGCTGTTATAGCAGCAATGTTCCATCATCTAGTGGAAAGCCTTCCCAGAAGAGTGGAGGCTGTTATAGCAGCAATGTTCCAACATCTAGTGGAAAGCCTTCCCAGAGGAGTGGAGGCTGTTATAGCAGCAATGTTCCAAAAATAGTGGAAAGCCTCCCAGAAGAGTGGAGGCTGTTATAGCAGCAATGTTCCATCATCTAGTGGAAAAGCCTTCTAGAAGAGTGGAGGCTGTTATAGCAGCAATGTTCCAACATCTAGTGGAAAGCCTTCCCAGAGGAGTGGAGGCTGTTATAGCAGCAATGTCCCAACATCTGGTGGAAAGCCTTCCCAGAAGAGTGGAGGCTGTTATAGCAATGTCCCAACATCTAGTGGAAAGCCTTCCCAGAAGAGTGGGAGGCTGTTTATAGCAGCAATGTTCCAACATCTAGTGGAAAGCCCTTCCCAGAAGAGTGGAGGCTGTTATAGCAGCAATGTTCCAACATCTGAGTGGAAAGCCTTCCCAGAAGAGTGGAGGCTGTTATAGCAGCAATGTTCCAACATCTAGTGGAAAGCCTTCCCAGAGGGGAGGGGCTGTTATAGCAGCAATGTTCAACATCTGGTGGGAAAGCCTTCCCAGAGAGTGGAGGCTGTTATAGCAGCAATGTTCCAACATCTAGTGGAAAGCCTTCCCAGAAGAGTGGAGGCTGTTATAGCAGCAATGTTCCAACATCTAGTGGAAGCCTTCCCAGAAGAGTGGAGGCTGTTATAGCAGCAATGTTCCATCATCTAGTGGAAAGCCTTCCCAGAACTGTGGAGGCTGTTATAGCAGCAAAGGGGGACCAACTCCATATTAATGCCCATGATTTGGAACGAGATGTTCGACGAGCAGGTGTCCACATGCTTTTGGATATGTAGTATACATTCAGCCTCTTGTGAATTGAAGGAAAATGACGAAACACAGAGAGACGAAGAATACATTCTTTCTGGTAAATGTTTTGCCTTTGCTTCCATTGGCATCCATGAATACACGCCAATGCAAAGCTGTGCTTACTTCCAGATGATTGTTGGACACTTTACTCTGGTCTCCAGCTCGTAAAACAAGTCTTTGATTATTCCAACTGTTATTAGATGTTCATTGTGTGTAAAAACAGGCCAGTAAAAACACTTTATTGAGCGTCCTAAATTGAGCTGCATAGCTGACAGATTTAAATGTAAAATGATACGCCTTGACTTTTTTCAAAAACACAATTTTTTTGTATCATTGTTGGCTCTCTGGACTGTAAAGGCACTTTGAAGACTGTTACCCAACCAGCATCTCTCCCTCTATCTCTCTCTCCCTCCCTGTCCCCCTCAACTCCCCTGTCTCCTTCTCTGTGTGTGACGGTTTTATAGCATCATGACTGTTCAGCCTCTCTGGATGAGCTCAGAATTTGACTAGTTTCTCTGTGGCCAGGGACATTTAATATGGAAACGGAGCAGACTTGGCTGTACCAAAGTACAAAGAGGAGTGGATTAGTCCGTCGTCTAGTGAAGATATCTTTTACAAGTTGTGTAAGGAGCTCTCATTAAAGAACATTCCTCTGATGAAGACATCAGAAAACTATGCAGTTTACTGGCATGCTATCTATCACTAGTATTACAGTGAGATGGACAAAGAGAACAGAGAGGGGTAGAGTGATGTAGTTATTAACTATCTCCCCAGAAGGCTAGTTCCAGCTCTCCTTATCGGAGGACATGGGTCCTGAGAAGGCTAGTTCCAACTCTCCTTATCGGAGGACATGGGCCCTGAGAAGGCTAGTTCCAACTCTCCTTATCGGAGGACATGGGCCCTGAGAAGGCTAGTTCCAACTCTCCTTATCGGAGGACATGGGTTCTGAGAAGGCTAGTTCCAACTCTCCTTATCAGAGGACATGGGTCCTGAGAAGGCTAGTTCCAGCTCTCCTATCGGAGGACATGGGTCCTGAGAAGGATAGTTCCAACTCTCCTTATCGGAGGACATGGGTCCTGAGAAGGTTAGTTCCAAATCTCCTTATCGGAGGACATGGGTCCTGAGAAGGCTAGGTCCAGCTCTCCTTATCGGAGGACATGGGTCCTGAGAAGGCTAGTTCCAGCTCTCCTTATCGGAGGACATGGGTCCTGAGATGGCTAGTTCCAGCTCTATAGGTTTTGAGTTTTACCGTCTTTTTTGAGACATAAGATAACTTATTTTTCAGTCTTGGCTAGTTACAGCAAACTTTGGCCTGTTCCAGCTGTATATCCTCTATATGACTACACAGCATGCCTTTCTTTGTATTTAATATGGGGATTCAAAGTTGATTACACACGACCTAAACAGAAATGAGTATTCTAATCTCATCAACTCTTACTTCCATCTCCACCCCTCTGCATGCTGATAGACAGACTGACACCACTCGGGACTTCTGAGAGCATATGTCACTTCAATTTACTCTACCAACATCCACAATGTGTTGTTTCTGAACTCATAATAAAACTGCCTTTACGCCCCAGCCTCTCTATTATAACTAAACTTTACTCCCCCAGTCTCTCTATTATAACTAACCTTTACTACCTTTCCTTTACTCCCCCAGCCTCACTTTTTATAACTAAACTTTACTTCCCAGCCTCTCTATTATAACTAACCTTCACTTTCCCCGAGCCTCACTATTATAACTAACTTTTACTACCTTTCCTTTACTCCCCAGCCTCTCTATTATAACTAAACTTTACTACCTTTCCTTTACCCCCCCAGCCTCACTATTATAACTAACCTTTACTACCTTTCCTTTACTCCCCCAGCCTCACTATTATAACTAACCTTTACTCTCCCCAGCCTCACTATTATAACTAACTTTTACTACCTTTCCTTTACTCCCCCCAGCCTCTCTATTATAACTAACCTTACCTCCCAGAGCCTCACTATTATAACTAACTTTCACTACCTTTCCTTTACTCCCCCAGCCTCACTATTATAACTAAGCCCTTTTACTACCTTTCCTTTACTCCCCCAGCCTCACTATTATAACTAACCTTTACTACTAACAACTTCCCAGCCTCACTATTATAACTAACCTTTACTACCTTTCCTTACTCCCCCAGCCTCACTATTATAACTAACCTTTACTACCTTTCCTTTACTCAGCCTCACTATTATAACTAAACTTTACTCTCTGCCTCTCTATTATAACTGACCTTACTCCCCCCAGCCTCTCTATTATAACTAACCTTTCCTTTACTCCCCCAGCCTCACTATTCTAACTAACCTTTACATACCCCCTAGCCTCACTATTATAACTAAACTTCTACCTTTCCTTTACTCCCCCAGCCTCTCATTATGACTAACCTTTACTATGCACTGACTGTTCGCTTTGGATACCGTCTGCTAAATGGCATATATAACTAACCTTTACTACCTTTCCTTTACTCCCCCAGCCTCTCTATTATAACTAACCTTTACTACCTTTCTTTATCCCCCAGCCTCTCTATTATAACTAACCTTACTACCTTTTCCTTTTCTCCCCACACTATTTATAACTAACCTTTATACCTTCCTTACTCCCCTAGCTCTCTATTATAACTAACCTTTACTCCCAGCCTCTATTATAACTAACCTTTACTCCCCCAGCCTCTATTATAACTAACCTTTACTGCCCTCTAGCTCTCTGTTATAACTAACCTTACTCCCAGCCTCACTATTATAACTAACCTTTACTCCCCTAGTTCTCTATTATAACTAATCCTTTACTACCTTTCCTTTACTCCCCCAGCTCTATTATAACTAACCTTTTTACCCCAGCCTCACTATTATAACTAACCTTTTACTCCCCTCTAGTTCTATTATAACTAACCTTTACTCCCCTAGCCTCACTGTTATAATCTAACCTTTACTCCCCTGTCTCTCATTATAACTAACCTTTACTACCTTTCCTTTACTCCCCCAGCCTCTCTATTATAACTAACCTTTACTCCCCCATCCTCACTATTATAACTAACCTTTACTCCCCCAGCCTCACTATTATAACTAACCTTTACTACCTTTACTTTACTCCCCCAGCCTCTCTATTATAACTAACCTTTACTACCTTTCCTTTACTCTCCCACACTCTCTATTATAACTAACCTTTACTACCTTTCCTTTACTCCCCCAGCCTCTCTATTATAACTAACCTTTACTCCCCCAGCCTCTCTATTATAACTAACCTTTACTCCCCCAGCCTTCTATTATAACTAACCTTTACTCCCCCAGCCTCTCTATTATAACTAACCTTTACTCCCCCAGCCTCACTATTATAACTAAACTTTACTCCCCCAGTCTCTCTATTATAACTAACCTTTACTACCTTTCCTTTACTCCCCCAGCCTCTCTATTATAACTAACCTTTACTCCCCCCAGCCTTCACTATTATAACTAACCTTTACTCCCCCAGCCTCTCTATTATAACTAACCTTTACTCCCCCAGCCTCACTATTATAACTAACCTTTACTCCCCCGGTCTCTCTATTATAACTAACCTTACTACCTTTCCTTTACTCCCCCAGCCTCTCTATTATAACTAACCTTTACTCCCCATCCTCACTATTATAACTAACCTTTACTCCTCCCAGCCTCACTATTATAACTAACCTTTACTACCTTTACTTTACTCCCCCAGCCTCACTATTATAACTAACCTTACTACCTTTCCTTTACTCCCCCAGCCTCTCTATTATAACTAACCTTTACTCCCCCAGCCTCACTATTATAACTAACCTTTACTCCCCCAATTTCACTATTATAACTAACCTTTACTACCTTTCCTTTACTCCCCCAGCCTCACTATTATAACTAACCTTTACTACATTTCCTTTACTCCCCCAGCCTCACTATTATAACTAACCTTTACTCCCCCAGCCTCTCTATTATAACTAAC
>NW_025753822.1:0-10043 GCF_021184085.1 Oncorhynchus gorbuscha | reverse complement strand
TCTGTTCTGTTTCTCTCCTTCTATGTATATCTGTCTCTCTATGTGAGTCTGTCTCTCTCCTCTATACCATCTCTGTCTCTCTATATGACCTCTCTCTCTCTCTCATACCTACAACCTATCTCTGTCTCTCTATGTATATCTGTCTCACTCCCTCTATGTATATCTGTCTCTCTCCTTCTATGTATATCTGACATACTCTATGTATCTCTGTCTCTCTCCTTCTATGTATATCCTGTCTCTCTATGTAACTCTGTCCTCCCTCCTTCCATGTATATCTGTATATATGTGTCTCCCTGTCTCTCTATATTCTATGTATATCTGTCTCTCTATGTATATCTGTCTCTGTCTCTCTCCCTCTAAGTGTGCTCTGCCCCCTCTCCCTCTCCTCTGTGCCCTGGCCCTCTCCCTCTGTCTCTGTCTCTGTCTCTCTCCCTCTATGTATATCTGTCTCTCTCCCTCTATGTATATCTGTCTCGTCTCTCCCTCTATGTATATCTGTCTCTCTCCCTCTATGTCTCTGCCCTCTCCTCTATATCTCTGTCTCTCTCCTTCTATGTATATCTGTCTCTCTCCCTTCTATGTATATCTGTCTCTCTCCTCTATGTATATCTGTCTCTCTCCTTCTATGTATATCTGTCTCTGCTCCTCCCTCTATGTGTCGTCTGTCTCTCTCCTCTATGTGTCTCTGTCTCTCTCCTTCTATGTGTCTGTCTCTCTCCCTCTATGTATATCTGTCTCTCTCCCTCTATGTATATCTGTCTCTCTCCCTCTATGTGTCTCTGTCTCTGTCTCTCTCCTTCTATGTATATCTGTCTCTCTCCCTCTATGTATATCTGTCTCTCTCCCTCTATGTGTCTCTGTCTCTCTCCCTCTATGTGTCTCTGTCTCTGTCTCTCTCCCTCTATGTATATCTGTCTCTCTCCCTCTATGTATATCTGTCTCTGTCTCTCTCCCTCTGTGTCTCTGTCTCTCTCCCTCTGTGTCTCTGTCTCTCTCCCTCTGTGTCTCTGTCTCTCTCCTTCTATGTATCTCTGTCTCTCTCCCTCTATGTATATCTGTCTCTGTCTCTCTCCCTCTATGTATATCTGTCTCTCTCCCTCTATGTATATCTGTCGCTGTCTCTCTCCCTCTATGTATATCTGTCTCTGTCTCTCCCTCTATGTATATCTGTCATCTGTCTCTCTCCCTCTATGTGTACTCTGTCTGTCTCTCTCCCTCTATGCGTCTCTGTCTCTCTCCCTTCTATGTATATCTGTCTCTCTCCCTCTATGTGTCTCTGTCTCTGTCTCTCTCCCTCTACTCGTATATCTGTCTCTCTCCTCCTCTATGTATATCTGTTCTCTCCCTCTATGTATATCTGTCTCTGTTCTCTCCTCCTATGTATATCTGTTCCCTTCTCCCCCTATGTATATCTGTCTCTCTCCCTCTATGTATATCTGTCTCTCTCCTCCTCTATGTATATCTGTCTCTGTCTCTCTTCTGTCTATGTATATCTGTCTCTCTTCCCTCTATGTATATCTGTCTCTCTTCCCTCTATGTATATCTGTCTCTGTCTCTCTCCTCTATGTATATCTGTTCTGTCTCTCATAGCTCTTCTATGTATATCTGTCTCTGTCTCTCTCTCTCTATGTATATCTGTCTCTCTCTCTATGTATATCTGTCTCTGTCTCTCTCTCTATGTATATCTGTCTCTGTCTCTCTCCCTCTATGTATATCTGTCTCTGTCTCTCTCCCTCTATGTGTAGATCTGTCTCTCTCTCCCTCTATGTAGTCATCTGTCTCTGTCTCTCTCTCTATGTAGTATCTGTCTCTGTCTCTCTCTATGTGATCTATCTCTGTCTCTCTCCTCTATGTATATCTGTCTCTCTCCCTCTATGTATATCTGTCTCCCTCTCCTCTCTATGTATATCTGTCTGCTCTCCCTCTATGTATATCTCGTCTCTCTCCTCCTATGTATGATCTGTCTCTGTCTTTCTCCTCTCCTCTGTATGTCTGTCTCTTGATATATATGTATGTCATAATTATTCTGCTCATAAAGTGTATGTGTCTGTCTCTGTGTATGTCTGTCTCTGTCTCTGTAATAATGTATTATTATGTCCCTCTGTAATATCTGTCTCTGTCTCTATGTATATCTGTCTCTCCTCTGTGTATATCTGTCTCTGATAATATATGTATGTCTAATATGTGATATCTGTGTGTGTCTGATGTAACGATATGTGTGTGTGGCTGATAGCATAGTATACTATGTTGTGTCTGATATATACTTGATAATATGTGTGTCACAGTATAACGATATGCTGTGTGTGGCTGTATACAGGTAATAACAATGTGATGTGATGTGTCGATGTCTTGTGTGTGTGCAGTGTATAAAAATATGTGTGTGTGATATGCTTGATATATGTAGACATGTCGTGTATGTCCTCCTTGTGTGTGTCTGTATGTCACTCTGTGTGCAGCGTATATCCCTCTATGTATATCTGTCTCTGTCTCTATGTATATCTGTCTCTCTCCCCCTCTATGTATATCTGTCTCTGTCTCTATGTATATCTATTCATATATCTGTATATGTGTCTCTTTCCCCTATGTATATCCAGAGCCCTGTCCTTCTATGTATATCTGTCTCTCTGTTCTGTCTGTCTCTATGTATCTATTATATGTCCTCTGTGAGCATCTGTCTCTGTCTCTGTATGTCTGTCTCTTGATATCTGTGTGTGTAATGATATATATGTATATCTGTGTCTGTCTCCTCTATGTATATCTGTTCTGTGTCTTCCCCTCTATGTATATCTGTTCTGTCTCTCTATGTCTCTGTCTCTATGTATATCTGTCTGTCTCTCTCTCCTCTATGTATATCTGTCTTGTGCTCTGTAACATGTCTGTCTGCCGATGTCTGTGGCCATGGCTGTGCGATATACTGTGTGTGTATCTTGATGCTATTAATAATGACATGTGATATATGATGTCTGTGTGTATCTTGATATATGATAACTCTGTGTGTGTCGTATATATCACTCTATGTGTATCTGTCTCTCCTCTATGTATATATGTCTCTGTCTCTGTGTATATCTGTCTCTGTCTCTATGTATAACTGTCTCTGTCTCTATGTATGTGTCTCTCTCCCTCTATCTGTCTCTCTCCTCTGTATGTGTGTCTGTCTCTGTCTTATAACATGTGTCTGATATGCTCCTCTGTGTATGTAATGTCTCTGTCTCTATGTATGTCTGATAATATGATATACTGTGTATGTCTAAATCTCTCCTCTATGTATATCTGTCTCTCTCCTTCTATGTATATCTGTCTCTCTCTCTCTATGTATATCTGTCTCTGTCTCTATGTATATCTCTCGTCTCTCTCTCTATGTATATCTGTCTCTCTCCTCTATGTATATCTGTCTCTCTCCTTCTATGTATATCTGTCTCTCTCTCATGGAGATCTGTCCCTTCTTGTGTATATCTGTCTCTCTCCCTACGTATATCTGTCTCTGTCTCTACTGCCCTACTCTATGTGCTCTGTCTCTCTCCTTCTATGTCTCTGTTCTCTCCTTCTATGTATCTGTCTCTGTCTCTGCTCCTTCTATGTGTATATCTGTCTCTCTCTCCTCTATGTATATCTGTCTCTGCTCCTTCTATGTATATCTGTCTCTCTCCCTCTATGTATATCTGTCTCTCTCTCTACTGTATATCTGTCTCTCTCCTTCTATGTATATCTGTCTCTCTCCCTCTATGTATATCTGTCTCTCTCCTTCTATGTATCATCTGTACTGTCTCTGTCTCTATGTATATCTGTCTCTCTCCTTCTATGTATATCTGTTCTGTCTCTATGTATATCTGTTCTGTCTCTCTCCCTTCTGTGTATTGTTCTGTTCTCATGTATATCTCGTCTCTCTCCTCTATGTATATCTGTCTCTCTATGATATCTGTCTCTATGTATATCTGTCTCTCTCTCTCTATGTACATCTGTCTCTCTCCTCATGTATATCTGTCTCTCTCCTCTATGTATATCTGTCTTCTCTATGTATATCTGTCTCTCTCCTTCTATGTATATCTGTCTCTATGTATATCTGTCTCTCTCTCTATGTATATCTGTCTCTGTCTCTCCTCTATGTATATCTGTCTCTCTCTATGATATCTGTCTCTCCCTCTATGTATATCTGTCTCTCTCCCTCTATGTATATCTGTCTCTCTCTCTATGTATATCTGTCTCTGCTCCCTCTATGTATATCTGTCTCTGTCTCTATGTATATCTGTCTCTGTCTCTATGTATATCTGTGGCTTCAATGCTCCTCTGTGTGTCTTGATAATAACGATGCTCTGTGTAATGCGTGTAACGATATCTGTCTCTCTCCTCTATGTATATCTGTCTCTCTCCTCTATGTATATCTGTGTGTCTCTCTCACTCTATGTATATCTGTCTCTCTCCTCTATGTATAATCTTGATATATGATATCCTCTGTGTATGTCTCTTGATGTCTGCTCCTCAGCGATATCTTGATATGATGATAATATGTGTGTCTGGTCTCATCCTCTGTGTGTATATATGTCTCACTCTGTGTGTGTGCTGATATATCTCTCTGTCTATGTATTATCTGTCTCACCTCTCCTCTGTATGTGTCTGTCTCTGTATGTCTGTCTCTCTCTGATGTATAGCTGTCTCTGTCTCTGTATGTCTGATATATCTCTGATATATGTCACATCTGTCTCTCTCCTCTGTATAATCTGTCTATCTTGTATATCTGTCTCTCCTCTATGTATGTATGTCTCTGTCTCTATGTATATCTGTCTCTGTCTCTATGTATATGTCTATGTCTCTCCTCTATGTATATCTGTCTCTCTCCTCTATGTATATCTGTCTCTCTCCTCTATGTATATCTGTCTCTCTTGTATATCTGTCTCTCTCCTCTATGTATATCTGTCTCTCTCCTTCTATGTATATCCTGTCTCTCTCCTCTGTGTGTATCTGTCTCTCTCCTCTGTGGCGTGTCTGATATATCTCCTCTGTATTACATGTCTGGTCTCTCTTATTTCTGTGTACATGTCTGATATATATCATTCTATGTGTGTCTGATATATCATTCTGTGTGTATCTGTGCTATATCACTCTGTGTGTATCATGATATATATCATCTCCCTCTATGTGTATCTGTCTCTCTCCTTCTATGTATATCTGTCTCTGTGTGTCTGTCTCTGTCCTCTGTGTATATCTGTCTCTGTCTCTATGTATATCTGTCTTGTAATCTTGTCTCTATGTATATCTGTCTCTCTCCCTCTATGTATGTCTGATCTCTCTGTCCTCTGTGTATATCTGTCTCTCTCCCTCTATGTATATCTGTCTGTCTCTCCCCTCTATGTATATCTGTCTCTCTCCCTCTATGTATATCTGTCTCTTCCCTCTATGTATATCTGTCTCTCTCCTCTATGTATATCTGTCTCTGTCTCTATGTATATCTGTCTCTGTCTCTATGTATATCTGTCTATGTATATCTGTCTCTCTCCTCTATGTATATCTGTGTCTGTCTCTATGTATATCTGTCTCTGTCCTTCTCTATGTATATCTGTCTCTGTCTCTATGTATATCTGTCTCTCTCCCTCTATGTATATCTGTCTCTCTCCTCTATGTATATCTGTCTCTCTCTATGTATATCTGTCTTCCTCTATGTATATCTGTCTCTGTCTTCTATGTATATCTGTCTCTCTCCTCTATGTATATCTGTCTCTGTCTCTATGTATATCTGTCTCTCCTCTATGTATATCTGTCTCTCTCCTCTATGTATATCTGTCTCTATGTAATGTCTGTCTATGTATGTACGATCTATGTATATCTGTCACTCTGTGTGTATCATTCTCTTGATAATACTGTATTTAGTAATGTGATATGTGATATGTAATGTGATGATATGTGATGTCTGTGTGTGTCTTGATAATAACGATATACTAATGACGTAATCATGATATATGCTCCTCTGTGTATGTCTCTGATATGCTTGATATGCCAATGTGCAATATCTCGTGTCTGTCTCTGTGTATGTAATGTGCGATGTACTGTGTGTAATCGCGATATGTGATGCTCTGTCTGTCTCTTCTGTGTATGATCTTGATATCTTGATAATTCTATGTGATATTATGTTCTGTCTCTGTCTCTATGTATATCTGTCTCTCTCCTTCTATGTATATCTGTCTCTGTCTCTATGTATATCTGTGTCTCTATGTATATCTGTCTCTCTCCCTCTTGTATATCTGTCTCTCCCTCTGTGTATGTATATCTGTCTCTGTCTCTTCTATGTATATCTGTCTCTCTCCTTTCTATGTATATCTGTCCTCTGTCTTTCCTTCTATGTATATCTGCCCTCTCTCCTCTATGTATATCTTGTCTGTCTCTCTATGTATATCCTTCTCTGTGTATATCTGTCTCTCTCCTTCTATGTCTGATATCTGTCTGATATATAAATATAACTGTATAGCTGTCTCTGTCTCTATGTATATCTGTCTGTCTCTATGTATATCTGTCTCTGTCTCTATGTATAGCTGTCTCTGTCTCTATGTATATCTATCTGTCTCTATGTATATCTGTCTCTGTCTATGTATGTCTGTCTCTCTCCTCTATGTATATCTGTCTCTCTCCCTCTATGTATATCTGTCTCTGTCTCTATGTATAACTGTCTCTGTCTCCTCTATGTATATCTGTCTCTCCTCTATGTATATCTGTCTCTCTCCCTCTATGTATATCTGTCTCTGTCTCCTTCTCTCCTCTCTGTATATCTGTCTCTTCCTCTATGTATATCTGTCTCTTCCTCTATGTATATCTGTCTCTGTCTCTAGTCCTGTTCTGTCTCTATGTATATCTCTCCTCTGTCTCTCTCCCTCTATGTATATCTATCTCTCCCCTCTATGTATATCTGTCTTCTCTCTATGTATATCTGTCTCTGTCTCTATGTATAACTGTCTCTGTCTCTATGTATATCTGTCTCTGTCTCTATGTATATCTGTCTCTCCCTCTATGTCTCTATGTCTCTATGTATATCTGTCTCTCCTCTATGTATATCTGTCTCTCCACTCTGTATATCTGTCTCTGTATAACTATCTCTCTATGTATATCTCTATGTATATCTGTCTCTGTCTCTCTCCCTCTATGTATATCTGTCTCTCCTCTATGTATATCTGTCTCTCTCCTCTATGTATATCTGTCTCTGTATCTCTATGTATATCTGTCTCTTCCTCTATGTATATCTGTCTCTGTCCCTCTATGTATATCTGTCTCTGTCTCTATGTATATCTGTCTCTCTCTCCTATGTATATCTGTCTCTGTCTCTATGTATATCTGTCTCTCTCTCTATGTATATCTGTCTCTCTCTCTCTATGTATATCTGTCTCTGTCTCTATGTATAGCTGTCTCCTCTATGTATATCTGTCTCTCTCCCTCTATGTATATCTGTCTCTGTCTCTATGTATATCTGTCTCTCTCTCTATGTATATCTGTCTCTGTCCTCTATGTATATCTGTCTCTGTCTCTATGTATATCTGTCTCTGTCTCTATGTATATCTGTCTCTCCTCTATGTATATCTGTCTCTGTCTATGTATATCTGTCTCTGTCTCTATGTATATCTGTCTCTGTCTGTCTATGTATATGTGTCTGTCTCTCTCCTCTATGTATATCTGTCTCTCTCCCTCTATGTATATCTGTCTCTCTCCCTCTATGTATATCTGTCTCTCCCCTCTATGTATATCTGTCTCTCTCCCCTCTATATCTGTCTCTCCTCTCTATGTATATCTCTGTCTCTCTCTCTATGTATATCTGTCTCTGTCTCTCTCCTCTATGTATATCTGTCTATCTATGTATATCTGTCTCTGTCCCTCTCCCTCTATGTATATCTGTCTCTGTCTCTATGTATATCTGTCTCTCTCCTCTATGTATATCTGTCTCTCTCTCTATGTATATCTGTCTCTGTATCTGTCTCTGTCTCTCTATGTGTATCTGTCTCTCTCCTCTATGTATATCTGTCTCTCTGTCCCTCTATGTATATCTGTCTCTGTCTCTATCCTCTATCTGTCTCTCTTTCCTCTAATAATATCTGTCCTGTCTCTCCCCTCTATGTATATCTGTCTCTCTCTCTCTCTCTGTGTCTCTGTCTCTGTCTCTCTCCTCTATGTATATCTGTCTCTCTCCTCTCTATGTATATCTGTCTCTGTCTCCTCTCTGTATATCTGTCTCTGTCTCTATGTATATCTGTCTCTCTCCTCCTCTATGTATATCTGTCTCTCTCCTCTATATCTGTCTCTGTCCTCTATGTATATCTGTCTCTCTCCCTCTATGTATATCTGTCTCTCTCCTCTATGTATATCTGTCTCTCTCCCTCTATGTATATCTGTCTCTGTCTCTATGTATATCTGTCTCTCACTCCCTCTATGTATATCTGTCTCTCTCTATGTATATCTGTCTCTGTCTCTATGTATATCTGTCTCTGTCCCTCTATGTATATCTGTCTCTCCTCTCCCTCTATGTATATCTGTCTCTCTGTCCTCTATGTATATCTGTTCTGTCCTCTATGTATATCTGTCTCTGTCTCTATGTATATCTGTCTCTGTCTCTATGTATATCTGTCTCTCCCTCTATGTATATCTGTCTCTGTCTCTCTCCTCTATGTATATCTGTCTCTCTCCCTCTATGTATATCTGTCTCTGTCTCTATGTATATCTGTCTCTCTCCCTCTATCTCTATGTATATCTGTCTCTGTCTCTATGTATATCTGTCTCTGCCTCTATGTATATCTGTCTCTGTTCTATGTATATCTGTTCTGTCTCTATGTATAACTGTCTCTGTCTCTATGTATATCTGTCTCTGTCCCTCTATGTATATCTGTCTCTCTCCTCTATGTATATCTGTCTCTGTCTATATGTATCTCTGTCTCTCTCTCTATGTATATCTGTCTCTCCTCTATGTATATCTGTCTCTCCCCCTCTGTATATCTGTCTTCTCCCTCTATGTATATCTGTCTCTCTCCCTCTATGTATATCTGTTCCTCCTTCTATGTATATCTGTCTCTCTCCCTCTATGTATATCTGTCTCTGTCCTCTATGTATATCTGTCTCTGTCCTCTATGTATATCTGTCTCTCTCCCTCTATGTATATCTGTCTCTGTCTCTATGTATATCTGTCTCTCTCTCTCTATGTATATCTGTCTCTTCCTCTATGTATATCTGTCTCTCTCCTCTATGTATATCTGTCTCTGTCCTCTATGTATATCTGTCTCTCTCTCCTCTATGTATATCTGTCTCTGTCTCTATGTATATCTGTCTCTCTCCCTCTATGTATATCTGTCTCTGTCCTCTATGTATATCTGTCTCTCTCTCTATGTATATCTGTCTCTCTCCTCTATGTATATCTGTCTCTGTCCTCTATGTATATCTGTCTCTGTCTCTATGTATATCTGTCTCTCCCTCTATGTATATCTGTCTCTGTCTCTATGTATATCTGTCTCTGTCTCTATGTATATCTGTCTCTCCCTCTATGTATATCTGTCTCTGTCTCTATGTATATCTGTCTCTCTCCCTCTATGTATATCTGTCTCTGTCTCTATGTATATCTGTCTCTCTCCCTCTATGTATATCTGTCTCTGTCTCTATGTATATCTGTCTCTGTCTCTATGTATATCTGTCTCTCTCCCTCTATGTATATCTGTCTCTGTCTCTATGTATATCTGTCTCTGTTCTCTATGTATATCTGTCTCTGTCTCTATGTATATCTGTCTTGCTCTATGTATATCGTCTCTGTTCTATGTATATCTGTCTCTGTCTCTATGTATATCTGTCTCTCTCCCTCTATGTATAGAGTCTGTCTCTCTCCCTCTATGTATATCTGTCTCTGTCTCTATGTATATCTGTCTCTGTCTCTATGTATAACTGTCTCTGTCTCTATGTATATCTGTTCTCTCCTCTATGTATAACTGTTCTCTCTCTCTCTATGTATATCTGTCTCTGTCTCCCTATGTATATCTGTCTCTCTCCTCTATGTATATCTGTCTCTGTCTCTATGTATATCTGTCTCTGTC
>NW_025753821.1:0-10044 GCF_021184085.1 Oncorhynchus gorbuscha | reverse complement strand
CAGTCATATCCCCCAGAGCTACATCACTACTGAAACAGAGACAGTCATAATCCCCATAGCTACATCACTACTGAAACAGAGACAGTCATAACTCCCCATAGCTACATCACTACTGAAACAGAGACAGTCATAACCTCCATAGCTACATCACTACTGTAAACAGAGACAGTCATAACCCCTATAGCTACATCACTACTGAAACAGAGACAGTCATAACCTGGCTAGCTACATCACTACCGAAACAGAGACAGTCATAACTCTATAGCTACATCACTACTGAAACAGAGACAGTCATAACCCCCAGAGCTACATCACTACTGAAACAGAGACAGTCATATCCTCCAGAGCTACATCACTACTGAAACAGAGACAGTCATAACCTCCAGAGCTACATCACTACTGAAACAGAGACAGTCATAACCCCCATAGCTACATCACTACTGAAACAGAGACAGTCATATCCTCACTAGAGCAGTCATAGCCCCCCATAGCTACATCACTACTTGACACAGAGACAGTCATAACCCCCATAGCTACATCACTACTGAAACAGAGACAGAGCTCATATCCTCCAGAGCTACATCACTATATTGAAACAGAGACAGTCATATCCCCCAGAGCTACATCACTACTGAAACAGAGACAGTCATAACCCCATAGCTATCACTACTGAAACAGAGACAGTCATACCCTCCCATAGCCATCACTACTGAAACAGAGACAGTCATAACCCCCAGCTACATCACTACTGAAACAGAGACAGTCATAACCCCCATAGCTACATCACTACTGAAACAGAGACAGTCATAACCCCCATAGCTACATGACTATATTGAAACAGAGACAGTCATAACCCCCCATAGCTACATCACTACTGAAACAGAGACAGTCATAACCCCATAGCTAATTAATACTGCAGTCACTAGCTACATCAGAAACAGAGACAGTCATAACCCCCATAGCTACATCACTACTGAAACAGAGACAGTCATAACCCCCTGCATAGCTACATCACTACTGAAACAGAGACAGTCATAACCCCCATAGCTACATCACTACTGAAACAGAGACAGTCATAACCCCCATAGCTACATCACTACTGAAACAGAGACAGTAGTCATATCATCTCCAGAGCTACATCACTACTGAAACAGAGACAGTCATAACCCCACTATAGCTACATCACTACTGAAACAGAGACAGTCATAACCCCCATAGCTACATCACTACTGAAACAGAGACAGTCATAACCCCCATAGCTACATCACTACTGAAACAGAGACAGTCATAACCCCCATAGCTACATCACTACTGAAACAGAGACAGTCATGCAACCCCCATAGCTACATCACTACTGAAACAGAGACAGTCATAACCCCTCCATAGCTACATCACTACTGAAACAGAGACAGTCATAACCTCCATAGCTACATCACTACTGAAACAGAGACAGTCATAACCCCCATAGCTACATCACTACTGAAACAGAGGCAGTGATATCATCCAGAGGCAGTCATTTCCTGTCTCCTACTCCTCCCCCGTGGGTGTCTGGTGAGGAGGTTGCATATGGTTGCAAATTCAGTTAACATTCCAAAATTCCGAGGTTTGAAAATCAGGTTGGAGATTCCTGCTATCCTGTCATGTTTGTCATTTATTATCATGTCTTGTCCCTGTGCTCCCCATTCTATTCGTTTCCCTCTGCTGGTCTTATTAGGTTCTTCCCTCTTTCTATCCCTCTCTCCCCCTCCCTCTCTCACTCTCTCGCTCTCTCTTCTCTCTATCGTTCGTTCCTGCTCCCAGCTGTTCCTATTCCCCTAATCATCATTTAGTCTTCCCACACCTGTTCCCGATCCTTTCCCTGATTAGAGTCCCTATTTCTTCCTTTGTGTTCCGTTCCTGTCCTGTCGGTTCCTTGTTTAGTATTCACCGTGCTGTGATTGTGTATCGCCCTGTCCTGTCGTGTTTTTGCCTTCATCAGATGCTGCGTGTGAGCAGGTGTCTCTGTCAGCTACGGCCTGCGCCTACCAGAAGCGACCTGCAGTCTGTGGCCTTCTCCTGTTATTCCCCTCTACAGACTAGAGGATTTCTGTTATTCCCTGTTTGGACATTTCCTGTTAAGGATTCAGGATTTGTCGTTTTCTGTTTGGACTTGAATAAACTCTGTTTCTGTTAAGTCACTTTGGGTCCTCTTTCACCTGCATGACAGAAGGAACCGACCAAGGAATGGACCCAGCGACTTCAGACGCTCGTTACACTGCCGTCGAGATCCAAGGAGCCATGCTCGGCAGACACGAGCAGGAATTGTCTGCTGCTCGCCATGCCGTGGAGAACCTGGCCGCTCAGGTTTCCGACCTCTCTGGACAGTTCCAGAGTCTACGTCTCGTGCCACCTGTTACTTCCTGGCCTGCCGAGCCTCCAGAACCTAGGGTTAATAACCCACCTTGCTACTCCGGGCAGCCCACTGAGTGCCGCTCCTTTCTCACGCAGTGTGAGATTGTGTTCTCTCTCCAACCCAACACATACTCTAGAGAGAGAGCTCGGGTTGCTTACGTCATTTCACTCCTTACTGGCCGGGCTCGAGAATGGGGCACAGCTATCTGGGAGGCAAGGGCTGATTGCTCTAACAAGTTCCAGAACTTTAAAGAGGAGATGATTCGGGTTTTTGACCGTTCAGTTTTTGGTAGGGGAGGCTTCTAGGGCCCTGGCTTCCTTATGCCAAGGTGAACGGTCCATAACGGATTATTCTATTGAGTTTCGCACTCTTGCTGCCTCTAGTGAGTGGAACGAGCCGGCGCTGCTCGCTCGTTTTCTGGAGGGACTCACGCAGTGGTTAATTCATGTCCAGTAAGAGGCCAGAGCCCATCAGTAAGCGGAGGGCTACTGGTGAGCGCTACTACTCAGGTCTCTTCATCTAGATCTTGTACTACTATGTCGGTCCATCTACGCTGGAACGGTTCGGGTGCTACATGCAGTGCCTTGATTGACTCTGGGGCTGAGGGTTGTTTCATGGACGAAGCATGGGTTCGGAAACATAACATTCCTTTCAGACCGTTAGACAAGCCTACGCCCATGTTTGCCTTAGATGGTAGTCATCTTCCCAGTATCAAATTTGAGACACTACCTTTAACTCTCACAGTATCTGGTAACCACAGTGAGACTATTTCTTTTTGATTTTCCGTTCACCGTTTACACCTGTTGTTTTGGGTCATCCCTGGCTAGTATGTCATAATCCTTCTATTAATTGGTCTAGTAATTCTATCCTATCCTGGAACGTTTCTTGTCATGTGAAGTGTTTAATGTCTGCCATCCCTCCCGTTTCTTCTGTCCCTACTTCTCAGGAGGAACCTGGCGATTTGACAGGAGTGCCGGAGGAATATCATGATCTGCGCACGGTCTTCAGTCGGTCCCGAGCCAACTCCCTTCCTCCTCACCGGTCGTATGGATTGTAGTATTGATCTCCTTCCGGGGACCACTCCTCCTCGAGGTAGACTATACTCTCTGTCGGCTCCCGAACGTAAGGCTCTCGAGGATTATTTGTCTGTGTCTCTTGACGCCGGTACCATAGTGCCTTCTTCTTCTCCGGCCGGGGCGGGGTTCTTTTTGTTAAGAAGAAGGACGGTACTCTGCGCCCCTGCGTGGATTATCGAGGGCTGAATGACATAACGGTTAAGAATCGTTATCCGCTTCCCCTTATGTCATCAGCCTTCGAGATTCTGCAGGGAGCCAGGTGCTTTACTAAGTTGGACCTTCGTAACGCTTACCATCTCGTGCGCATCAGAGAGGGGGACGAGTGGAAAACGGCGTTTAACACTCCGTTAGGGCATTTTGAGTACCGGGTTCTGCCGTTCGGTCTCGCCAATGCGCCAGCTGTTTTTCAGGCATTAGTTAATGATGTTCTGAGAGACATGCTGAACATCTTTGTTTTTGTCTATCTTGACGATATCCTGATTTTTTCTCCGTCACTCGAGATTCATGTTCAGCACGTTCGACGTGTTCTACAGCGCCTTTTAGAGAATTGTCTCTACGTAAAGGCTGAGAAGTGCTCTTTTCATGTCTCCTCCGTTACTTTTCTCGGTTCCGTTATTTCCGCTGAAGGCATTCAGATGGATTCCGCTAAGGTCCAAGCTGTCAGTGATTGGCCCGTTCCAAGGTCACGTGTCGAGTTGCAGCGCTTTTTAGGTTTCGCTAATTTCTATCGGCGTTTCATTCGTAATTTCGGTCAAGTTGCTGCCCCTCTCACAGCTCTTACTTCTGTCAAGACGTGTTTTAAGTGGTCCGGTTCCGCCCAGGGAGCTTTTGATCTTCTAAAAGAACGTTTTACGTCCGCTCCTATCCCTACTCCTGACGTCACTAGACAATTCATTGTCGAGGTTGACGCCCTGAGGTAGGCGTGGAGCCATTCTATCCCAGCGCTTCCAGTCTGACGATAAGGTTCATCCTTGCGCTTATTTTTCTCATCGCCTGTCGCCATCTGAGCGCAACTATGATGTGGGTAACCGTGGAACTGCTCGCCATCCGCTAGCCCTAGGCGAATGGCGACAGTGGTTGGAGGGGGCTACTCGCCTTTTGTCGTTTGGACAGACCATAAGAACCTTGAGTACATCCGTTCTGCCAAAACGACTCTAATGCCCGTCAAGCTCTCGGCGTTGTTTTTCGCCGTTTCGAGTTTGTGATTTCTTACCGTCCGGGTAGTAAGAACACCAAGCCTGATGCCTTATCCCGTCTGTTTAGTTCTTCTGTGGCTTCTACTGATCCCGAGGGGATTCTTTCCTTATGGGCGTGTTGTCGGGTTAACAGTCTGGGGAATTGAAAGACAGGTTGCAAGCACTCACGCACACTGCGTCGCCGCGCTTGTCCTAGTAACCTCCTTTTCGTTCCTGTTTCCACTCGTCTGGCTGTTCTTCAGTGGGCTCACTCTGCCAAGTTAGCTGGTCATCCCGGTGTTCGAGGCACTCTTGCGTCTATTCGCCAGCTTTTGGTGGCCGACTGGAGCGTGACACGCGCCGTTTCTGGGCTTGTTCGGACTGCGCAGAGACTAAGTCGGGGTAACCTCTCCTGCCGGTCGTCTCAGACCGCTCCCCATTCCTTCTCGACCATGGTCTCACATCGCCTTAGACTTCTATTATCGGTCTGTTTTGTCTGCGGGGAAGACTGTGAGAGCCGCCACAAACGCAGGATTAAGAGTCCAAGGTATTGTTGCGGCCAGAGAGTGTGGCTTTCCACTCGCAACCTTCCTCTTACGACAGCTTCTCGTAAGTTGACTCGCGGTTCATTGGTCCGTTCCGTGTCTCCCCAGGTCGTCAATCCTGTCGCTGTGCTTACTGCTTCTTCCGCGCACATCTTCGTCGCGTCCATCCTGTCTTCCATGTCTCCTGTGTTAAGCCCTTTCTTCGCACCCCGTTTTCGTCTTCCTCCCCCCTCCCGTCCTTGTCGAGCGCACCTATTTACAAGGTACATAAGATCATGGACATGCGTTCGGGGACGGGGTCACCAATACTTAGTGGATTGGGAGGGTTACGTCCTGAGGAGAGGAGTTGGGTTCCGTCTCGGGACGTGCTGGACCGTTCACTCATCGATGATTTCCTCCCGTTGCCGCCAGGATTCCTCCTCGAGTGCGCCAGGAGGCGCTCGGTGAGTGGGGGGTACTGTCATGTTTGTCATTTATTATCATGTCTTGTCCCTGTGCTCCCCATTCTATTCGTTTCCCTCTGCTGGTCTTATTTGGTTCTTTCCCTCTTTCTATCCTCTCTCCCCCTCCCTCTCTCACTCTCTCGCTCTCTCTCTTCTTCTCTATCGTTCCGCTCCCTGCTCCCAGCTGTTCCTATTCCTAATCATTTATAGTCTTCCCACACCTGTTCCCGATCCTTTCCCTGATTAGAGTCCCTATTTCTTCCTTTGTGTTCCGTTCCTGTCCCGTCGGTTCCTTGTTTAGAATTCACCGTGCTGTGATTGTGTATCGCCCTTGTCCTGTCGTGTTTTTGCCTTCATCAGATGCTGCGTGTGGCAGGTGTCTCTGTCAGCTACGGCCTGCGCCTACCCGAAGCGACCTGCAGTCTGTGGGCCGCTTCTCCTGTTATTCCCCTACAGACTAGAGGATTTCTGTTATTCCCTGTTTGGACATTTCCTGTTAAGGATTCAGGATTTGTCGTTTTCTGTTTGGACTTGAATAAACTCTGTTTGGTAAGTCGCTTTTGGGTCCTCTTTCACCTGCATGACACCCGGCCAGAATTTCGGGAAATTTCGAGGTATGGTCGTCTGACTGAATGAGGGAGGTAGGGTTATCTGACTGAATGGAGGGAGGTAGGGTTATCTGACTGAATGGAGGGAGGTATGTTGTCTGACTGAATGGAGGGAGGTATGGTTGTCTGACTGAATGGAGGGAGGTATGGTTGTCTGACTGAATGGATGGAGGTATGGTTGTCTGACTAAATGGAGGGAGGTAGGGTTATCTGACTGAATGGAGGGAGGTAGGGTTATCTGTCTGAATGGAATGGACTGAATGGATGGAGGTATGGTTGTCTGACTGAATGGAGGGAGGTATGGTTGTCTGACTGAATGGATGGAGGTATGGTTGTCTGACTGAATGGAGGGAGGTATTTGTCTGACTGAATGGATGGAGGTATGGTTGTCTGACTAAATGGAGGGAGGTAGGGGGTATGGAATGGAGGGAGGTATGTTGTCTGACTGAATGGATGGAGAATGGAGGGAGGTATGGTTGTCTGACTGAATGGAAATGGTTGTCTGACTAAATGGAGGGAGGTAGGGTTATCTGACTGAATGGAGGGAGGTAGGGTTATCTGTCTGAATGGAGGGAGGTATGTTGTCTGACTGAATGGATGGAGGTATGGTTGTCTGACTGAATGGAGGGAGGTATGGTTGTCTGACTGAATGGGATGGAGGTATGGTTGTCTGACTGAATGGAGGGAGGTATGGTTGTCTGACTGAATGGATGGAGGTATGGTTGTCTGACTAAATGGAGGGAGGTAGGGTTATCTGACTGAATGGAGGGAGTATGGAATGGAGGGAGGTTGTTGTCTGACTGAATGGATGGAGGTATGGTTGTCTGACTGAATGGAGGGAGGTATGGTTATCTGACTGTTGTCTGACTGAATGGAGGGAGGTATGGTTGTCTACTGAATGGATGGAGTATGGTTGTCTGACTGAATGGAGGGAGGTATGGTTGTCTGACTGAATGGAGGGAGGTATGGTTGTCATTTGAATGGGTGGAGGTAGGGTTATCTGGCCAAATGGAGGATGTATGAATTTGTCTGACTCATTTTATAATGGACCTGACTAAGACTATACATTTGCAATGCTTTGTTCCTCCTCACTCACTCTTTCTTTCTTTCGCTCTCTGGGGAGAGAGACAAATGCACGCAGCCCTCGCCCCAAGCAAACACAGACCTGCCTTCCCTCCTCTTCCCCACCACACTCCACCTGTCTTTCTGGCGAGTCCCGACAGCTCTGAGAACAATGGCGTGAAATACGTAGGATTATAAATATAGGCTAACACCAGAATGACATAGGAAGAGCAGTACAGTGGAGCCAATGTAGCGAACTGAGCACATTGTGGTTAAAATTGGTCTTCTCTTTATATGTTCGTTATCTAAGATATGTGTTTGAGAAGGAAGACAGACTAAAGAGAGAGACAGACAGAGAGAGAGAGGGAGGAGGTAGATGAGCTGTGTGGTTAAAGTTATGAAAAATGAAGTCTTCTCTTTATATGTTCGTAGAAACCACAGCTGGTCTAACAGAGCGACTTTCAAACCAAGGTTGTCCTGTAGCTGGAAAACAATAAACCACTGAGCTAAAGAAATTAGCTGTAGGAGCTAACATAGTCTTCAGGTTTCAGATTAAGGTTACTCATGTGTACGGTGAATAGAGACAATTCTTACTCAGCTACTGTGGGCATCTCTGTCACTGATCACACATGTGTCCTGCCATATACCACACATATATTGCATGCATAGGCCATTTGCTTCTCATGTTTTTATTATGTCTGTGTTCCTGTAATTCTCCATCTGAGGTGAGCACTGTGCACTCCCATCAACGGCACGACCGGAGAGACAGAAATAATAGCACGCAACGCCACACATACACACGCATTACACACACGCACACACACACACACACACACACACACACACACACACACACACACACACACACACACACACACACACACACACAAAGATACACACACACACACACCACTCACTCCCTCTCTCACACACACACAGAGATCCTGTCTCCCTCAGCAGATCTCTTCTATCTTCACTGGAGCTGATGTGAGCTGACAGTTAAAGATACACCTCTCTCACTCCCTCTCTCCTCTCTCTCTCTCCTCTGTCTCCCTCCCCGCTCTCTCCTCCCCTCTCTCCCTCTCTCTCTCTCTCTCTCTCTCTCTCTCTCTCTCTCTCTCTCTCTCTCTCTCTCTCTCTCTCTCACTCTGTCTCCCTTGCTCTCTCCCTCTCTCCTCCCCTCTCTCCTCTCTCTCTCTTTCTTGCTCCCCCCTCTCTCCCTCTCTCTCTCTCCTCTGTCTCACTCTCTCTCCCCCTCTCTCTCTTTCTCCCTCTCTCTTTCTCCCTCTCTCTCTCTCTCTCCCCCTCTCTCTCTCTCTCTCTCCCCTCCCTCTTTCTTCTCTCCTCTCTCTATCCCCTCCCTCTTTCTTCTCTCCCCTCCCTCTTTCTTCTCTCCCTCTCTTTCTCAACCTCTCCTCTCTCTCTCTCTCTCTCTCTCTCTCTCTCTCTCTCTCTCTCTCTCTCTCTCTCTCTCTCTCTCTCTCTCTCTCTCTCTCTCTCTCTCTCTCTCTCTATCCCCTCTCTCTACTCTCCCCCTCTCTCTTTCTACAACCCCTCTCTCCTCTCTTCCCTCCCTCTTTCTTCTCTCCCCTCTTTCTCTCTCCCTCTCTCTTTCTCAACTCTCTCTCTCCCCTCTCTGTCTATCCCCTCCCTCTCTCTACTCTCCCCTCTCTCTTTCTACAACCCCCTCTCTCTATCCCCTCCCTCTCTCTACTCTCCTCTCTCTTTCTACAAACCCCTCTCTCTATCCCCTCCCTCTCTCTACTCTCCCCTCTCTCTCTTTCTACAACCCCCTCTCTCTATCTCTCTGTGTATCTCATCTCTCTCATGCTGTCATTTGGACAGATTAAGTAATGTAATTGCCTACAGTAGCTTGTTCTGTTGCATCACAGTCATGTTTGGCCATCTTTAATTCACTCAGATTAGCTACCATTGAGAACTGTTTACAGTTGCTGGAGTCTTTATAAGGTGTGTGAATGGTTAGATATTGTTATCTTTGAGGAGGGAAGAGGAATAACAGCCTGAAGGTGGTCTTCAAGGACATACTAGCTAGTTCACATCAAAGACATCACAGATATTTACCATGTTAAGGATATCCCGCTCTCTCAATTTCAATTCAATTCAAAAGGACTTTATTGGCATGGGAAACATGTTTACACTGTCAATGCAAAAGTGAAATAGACAATAAACAAAAGTGAAATAAACAAAGAAAAAAATTAACCCAGTACATTTTTACCTCACAAAAGTTCAGGATCTTTCAATGCCTCTTCCTCTTTTATCTCTCTTCCTCCCTCTCTCTTTATCTCTCTCCTCCCTCTCTTTATCTCTCTCCCTCCCTCTCTTTATCTCTCTTCCCTCCCTCTCTTTGTCTCTCTTCCCTCCCTCTCTTTTATCTCTCTCCCTCCTCCCTCTCTTTATCTCTCTCCTCCCTCTCTTTCCTCTCTTTATCTCCCTCCCTCTCTTTATCTGTCTCTCCCTCTCTTCTCTCTCTCCCTCCCTCTCTCCTCTTTCTCTTCCTCTCTTTATCTCTCTACCTCCATCTCATCACCTCATGCCTCTTCCTCTCTTCCATCTCTCTCCCTCCCTCTCATCCTCTGTCTCTTCCTCTCTTTATCTCTCTCCCTCTCTCTGTCTCTCTTCTCTCTTTATCTCTCCCTCCCTCTCTCCATCACCTCTCTTCCTCTCTTTGTCTCTCTCTCCCTCTCTCTGTCACCTCTCTTCCTCTCTTTATCTCTCTCCCTCC
>NW_025753820.1:0-10044 GCF_021184085.1 Oncorhynchus gorbuscha | reverse complement strand
TCTTTAATCCAGAAAAGGAAATATGCAATACTCTAGACAAATCGGAGCGGTAAATAAAGCATAAAAAACAATTCCACTCGTAATGACGAGAACAGACTGGAGACTCGATCATAAACTGTAGGTTGCCTCGGGAAGGCACTTGACCGTAGCAGACTCAGACACCTGCTCACCACGCAGCATCTGAGGGAAACACGACACGACAGGACGATACAAAGACACAGCACGGTGAACAATATACAAGGATCCGACAGGACAGAAACGGAAAACAAGGGGAGAAATAGGGACTCTAATCAGGGAAAAGATAGGGAACAGGTGTGGGAAGACTAAATGATTGATTAGGGGAATAGGAACAGCTGGGAGCAGGAACGGAACGATAGAGAGAAGAGAGAGAGGAAGGGAGAGAGAAAAAGGGAAACGAACCTAAAAGACCAGCAGGGGAAAACGAACAGAAGGAAAAGCAAAATGACAAGACAATATAAGACAAAACATGACAGTACCCCCACTCACCGAGCGCCTCCTGGCGCACTCGAGGAGGAATCCTGGCGGCAACGGAGGAAATCATCAATCAGTGAACGGTCCAGCACGTCCCGAGACGGAACCCAACTCCTCTCCTCAGGACCGTAACCCTCCCAATCCACTAAGTATTGGTGACCCCGTCCCGAGAACGCATGTCCATGATCCTACGTACCTTGTAAATAGGTGCGCTCTCGACAAGGACGGGAGGGGGAGGGAAGACGAACGGGGGTGCGAAGAAAGGGCTTGACACAGGAGACATGGAAGACAGGATGGACGCGACGAAGATGTCGCGGAAGAAGCAGTCGCACAGCGACAGGATTGACGACCTGGGAGACACGGAACGGACCAATGAACGCGGAGTCAACTTACGAGAAGCTGTCGTAAGAGGAAGGTTGCGAGTGGAAAGCCACACTCTCTGGCCAAGCAACAATACCTTGGACTCTTAATCCTACGTTTATTGGCGGCTCTCACAGTCTGTGCCCTGTAACGGCAAAGTGCAGACCTCACCCTCCTCCAGGTGCGCTCACAACGTTGGACAAACGCTTGAGCGGAGGGAACGCTGGACTCGGCAAGCTGGGATGAGAACAGAGGAGGCTGGTAACCCAGACTACTCTGAAACGGAGATAACCCGGTAGCAGACGAAGGAAGCGAGTTGTGAGCGTATTCTGCCCAGGGGAGCTATTCTGCCCAAGACGCAGGGTTTCTGAAAGAAAGGCTGCGTAGTATGCGACCAATCGTCTGATTGGCCCTCTCTGCTTGACCGTTAGACTGGGGATGAAACCCGGAAGAGAGACTGACGGACGCACCAATCAAACGACAGAACTCCCTCCAAAACTGTGACGTGAATTGCGGGCCTCTGTCTGAAACGGCGTCTAACGGGAGGCCATGAATTCTGAACACATTCTCGATGATGATTTGTGCCGTCTCCTTAGCGGAAGGAAGTTTAGCGAGGGGAATGAAATGTGCCGCCTTAGAGAACCTATCGACAACCGTAAGAATCACAGTCTTCCCCGCAGACAAAGGCAGACCGGTAATGAAGTCTAGGGCGATGTGAGACCATGGTCGAGAAGGAATGGGAAGCGGTCTGAGACGACCGGCAGGAGGAGAGTTACCTGACTTAGTCTGCGCGCAGTCCGAACAAGCAGCCACGAAACGGGCGCGTGTCACGCTCCTGAGTCGGCCACCAAAAGCGCTGGCGAATAGAAGCAAGAGTGCCTCGAACGCCGGGATGACCAGCTAACTTGGCAGAGTGAGCCCACTGAAGAACAGCAAGACGAGTAGAAACAGGAACGAAAAGAAGGTTACTAGGACAAGCGCGCGGCGCCGCAGTGTGCGTGAGTGCTTGCTTAACCTGTCTTTCAATTCCCCAGACTGTCAACCCGACAACACGCCCATAAGGAAGAATCCCCTCGGGATCAGTAGAAGCCACCGAAGAACTAAAAACACGGGATAAGGCATCAGGCTTGGTGTTCTTGCTACCCGGACGGTAAGAAATCACAAACTCGAAACGAGCGAAAACAACGCCCAACGAGCTTGACGAGCATTAAGTCGTTTGGCAGAACGGATGTACTCAAGGTTCTTATGGTCTGTCCAAACGACAAAAGGAACGGTCGCCCCCTCCAACCACTGTCGCCATTCGCCTCGGGCTAAGCGGATGGCGAGCAGTTCATGGTTACCCACATCATAGTTGCGTTCAGATGGCGACAGGCGATGAGAAAAATAAGCGCAAGGATGAACCTTATCGTCAGACTGGAAGCGCTGGGATAGAATGGCTCCCACGCCTACCTCTGACGCGTCAACCTCGACAATGAATTGTCTAGTGACGTCAGGAGTAACGAGGATAGGAGCGGACGTAAAACGTTCTTTTAGAAGATCAAAAGCTCCCTGGGCGGAACCGGACCACTTAAAACACGTCTTGACAGAAGTAAGAGCTGTGAGAGGGGCAGCAACTTGACCGAAATTACAAATGAAACGCCGATAGAAATTAGCGAAACCTAGAAAGCGCTGCAACTCGACACGTGACCTTGGAACGGGCCTCTCACTGACAGCTTGGACCTTAGCGGAATCCATCTGAATGCCTTCAGCGGAAATAACGGAACCGAGAAAAGTAACGGAGGAGACATGAAAAGAGCACTTCTCAGCCTTCACGTAGAGACAATTCTCTAAAAGGCGCTGGAGAACACGTCGAACGTGCTGAACATGAATCTCGAGTGACGGTGAAAAAATCAGGATATCGTCAAGGTAGACAAAAACAAAGATGTTCAGCATGTCTCTCAGAACATCATTAACTAATGCCTGAAAAACAGCTGGCGCATTGGCGAGACCAAACGGCAGAACCCGGTACTCAAAATGCCCTAACGGAGTGTTAAACGCCGTTTTCCACTCGTCCCCCTCTTTGATGCGCACGAGATGGTAAGCGTTACGAAGGTCCAACTTAGTAAAGCACCTGGCTCCCTGCAGAATCTCGAAGGCTGATGACATAAGGGGAAGTGGATACCGATTCTTAACCGTTATGTCATTCAGCCCTCGATAATCCACGCAGGGGCGCAGAGTACCGTCCTTTTTCTTAACAAAAAAACCCCGCCCCGGCCGGAGAGGAAGAAGGCACTATGGTACCGGCGTCAAGAGACACAGACAAATAATCCTCGAGAGCCTTACGTTCGGGAGCCGACAGAGAGTATAGTCTACCCCGAGGAGGAGTGGTCCCCGGAAGGAGATCAATACTACAATCATACGACCGGTGAGGAGGAAGGGAGTTGGCTCGGGACCGACTGAAGACCGTGCGCAGATCATGATATTCCTCCGGCACTCCTGTCAAATCGCCAGGTTCCTCCTGAGAAGTGGGGACAGAAGAAATGGGAGGGATGGCAGACATTAAACACTTCACATGACAAGAAACGTTCCAGGATAGGATAGAATTACTAGACCAATTAATAGAAGGATTATGACATACTAGCCAGGATGACCCAAAACAACAGGTGTAAAAGGTGAACGAAAAATCAAAAAAGAAATAGTCTCACTGTGGTTACCAGATACTGTGAGGGTTAAAGGTAGTGTCTCAAATCTGATACTGGGAAGATGACTACCATCTAAGGCGAACATGGGCGTAGGCTTGTCTAACTGTCTGAAAGGAATGTCATGTTTCCGAGCCCATGCTTCGTCCATGAAACAACCCTCAGCCCCAGAGTCTATCAAGGCACTGCATGTAGCACCGAACCGGTCAGCGTAGATGGACCGACATAGTAGTACAGGATCTAGATGGAGAGACCTGAGTAGTAGCGCTCACCAGTAGCCCTCCGCTTACTGATGAGCTCTGGCTTTACTGGACATGAATTGACAAAATGTCCAGCAAGTCCGCAATAGAGGCACAGGCGGTTGGTGATCCTAATTCCCTCTCCTTAGTCGAGATGCGAATACCTCCCAGCTGCATGGGCTCAGTCTCTGAGCCAGAGGAGGGAGATGGTTGCGATGCGGAGCAGGGAAACACCGTTGACGCGAGCTCTCTTCCAAGAGCTTGGTGACGAAGATCTACCCGTCGTTCTATGCGGATGGCGAGAGCAATCAAAGAGTCCACACTGGAAGGAACCTCCCGGGAGAGAACCTCATCTTTAACCACTGCGTGGAGTCCCTCCAGAAAACGAGCGAGCAGCGCCGGCTCGTTCCAGTCACTAGAGGCAGCAAGAGTGCGAAACTCTATAGAGTAATCCGTTATGGATCGATCACCTTGGCATAGGGAAGCCAGGGCCCTAGAAGCCTCCCTACCAAAAACTGAACGGTCAAAAACCCGAATCATCTCCTCTTTAAAGTTCTGGTAATTGTTAGAACAATCAGCCCTTGCCTCCCAGATAGCTGTGCCCCACTCTCGAGCCCGGCCAGTAAGGAGTGATATGACGTAAGCAACCCGAGCTCTCTCTCTAGAGTATGTGTTGGGTTGGAGAGAGAACACAATATCACACTGGGTGAGAATGTTATGCAGGTGAATGAGGACCCAAAAGCGACTTGGCGAAAACAGAGTCTTTAATCCAGTAAAGTAAATATACAATCATAAAGCACAATTCCACTCGTAATGACGAGAACAGACTGGAGACTCGATCATGAACTGCAGGTTGCCTCGGGAAGGCACTTGAACGTAGCAGACTCAGACACCTGCTCACCACGCAGCATCTGAGGGAAACACGACACGACAGGGCGATACACAGACACAGCACGGTGAACAATAGACAAGGATCCGACAGGGCAGAAACGGAAAACAAGGGGAGAAATAGGGACTCTAATCAGGGGAAAAGATAGGGAACAGGTGTGGGAAGACTAAATGATTGATTAGGGGAATAGGAACAGCTGGGAGCAGGAACGGAACGATAGAGAGAAGAGAGAGAGGAAGGGAGAGAGAAAAAGGGGAAAGAACCTAAAAAGACCAGCAGGGGGAAACGAACAGAAGGAAAAGCAAAATGACAAGACAATATAAGACAAAACATGACAGTACCCCCACTCACCGAGCGCCTCCTGGCGCACTCGAGGAGGAATCCTGGCGGCAACGGAGGAAATCATCAATAAGTGAACGGTCCAGCACGTCCCGAGACGGAACCCAACTCCTCTCCTCAGGACCGTAACCCTCCCAATCCACTAAGTATTGGTGACCCCGTCCCCGAGAACGCATGTCCATGATCCTACGTACCTTGTAAATAGGTGCGCTCTCGACAAGGACGGGAGGGGGGGAGGGAAGACGAACGGGGTGCGAAGAAAGGGCTTGACACAGGAGACATGGAAGACAGGATGGACGCGACGAAGATGTCGCGGAAGAAGCAATCGCACAGCGACAGGATTGACGACCTGGGAGACACGGAACGGACCAATGAACCGCGGAGTCAACTTACGAGAAGCTGTCGTAAGAGGAAGGTTGCGAGTGGAAAGCCACACTCTCTGGCCGCAACAATACCTAGGACTCTTAATCCTACGTTTATTGGCGGCTCTCACAGTCTGTGCCCTGTAACGGCAAAGTGCAGACCTCACCCTCCTCCAGGTGCGCTCACAACGTTGGACAAATGCTTGAGCGGAGGGAACGCTGGACTCGGCAAGCTGGGATGAGAACAGAGGAGGCTGGTAACCCAGACTACTCTGAAACGGAGATAACCCGGTAGCAGACGAAGGAAGCGAGTTGTGAGCGTATTCTGCCCAGGGGAGCTGTTCTGCCCAAGACGCAGGGTTTCTGAAAGAAAGGCTGCGTAGTATGCGACCAATCGTCTGATTGGCCCTCTCTGCTTGACCGTTAGACTGGGGATGAAACCCGGAAGAGAGACTGACGGACGCACCAATCAAACGACAGAACTCCCTCCAAAACTGTGACGTGAATGCGGGCCTCTGTCTGAAACGGCGTCTAACGGGAGGCCATGAATTCTGAACACATTCTCGATGATGATTTGTGCCGTCTCCTTAGCGGAAGGAAGTTTAGCGAGGGAATGAAATGTGCCGCCTTAGAGAACCTATCGACAACCGTAAGAATCACAGTCTTCCCCGCAGACAAAGGCAGACCGGTAATGAAGTCTAGGGCGATGTGAGACCATGGTCGAGAAGGAATGGGGAGCGGTCTGAGACGACCGGCAGGAGGAGAGTTACCTGACTTAGTCTGCGCGCAGTCCGAACAAGCAGCCACGAAACGGCGCGTGTCACGCTCCTGAGTCGGCCACCAAAAGCGCTGGCGAATAGACGCAAGAGTGCCTCGAACACCGGGATGACCAGGTAACTTGGCAGAGTGAGCCCACTGAAGAACAGCCAGACGAGTGGAAACAGGAACGAAAAGAAGGTGTTACTAGGACAAGCGCGCGGCGACGCAGTGTGCGTGAGTGCTTGCTTAACCTGTCTTTCAATTCCCCAGACTGTCAACCCGACAACACGCCCATAAGGAAGAATCCCCTCGGGATCAGTAGAAGCCACAGAAGAACTAAAAAGACGGGATAAGGCATCAGGCTTGGTGTTCTTGCTACCCGGACGGTAAGAAATCACAAACTCGAAACGAGCGAAAAACAACGCCCAACGAGCTTGACGAGCATTAAGTCGTTTGGCAGAACAGATGTACTCAAGGTTCTTATGGTCTGTCCAAACGACAAAGGAACGGTCGCCCCCTCCAACCACTGTCGCCATTCGCCTAGGGCTAAGCGGATGGCGAGCAGTTCGCGGTTACCCACATCATAGTTGCGTTCAGATGGCGACAGGCGATGAGAAAAATAAGTGCAAGGATGAACCTTATCGTCAGACTGGAAGCGCTGGGATAGAATGGCTCCCACGCCTACCTCTGAAGCGTCAACCTCGACAATGAATTGTCTAGTGACGTCAGGAGTAACGAGGATAGGAGCGGACATAAAACGTTCTTTTAGAAGATCAAAAGCTCCCTGGGCGGAACCGGACCACTTAAAACACGTCTTGACAGAAGTAAGAGTTGTGAGAGGGGCAGCAACTTGACCGAAATTACGAATGAAACGCCGATAGAAATTAGCGAAACCTAGAAAGCGCTGCAACTCGACACGTGACCTTGGAACGGGCCAATCACTGACAGCTTGGACCTTAGCGGAATCCATCTGAATGCCTTCAGCGGAAATAACGGAACCGAGAAAAGTAACGGAGGAGACATGAAAAGAGCACTTCTCAGCCTTCACGTAGAGACAATTCTCTAAAAGGCACTGTAGAACACGTCGAACGTGCTGAACATGAATCTCGAGTGACGGTGAAAAAATCAGGATATCGTCAAGATAGACAAAAACAAAGATGTTCAGCATGTCTCTCAGAACATCATTAACTAATGCCTGAAAAACAGCTGGCGCATTGGCGAGACCAAACGGCAGAACCCGGTACTCAAAATGCCCTAACGGAGTGTTAAACGCCGTTTTCCACTCGTCCCCCTCTCTGATGCGCACGAGATGGTAAGCGTTACGAAGGTCCAACTTAGTAAAGCACATGGCTCCCTGCAGAATCTCGAAGGCTGATGACATAAGGGGAAGCGGATAACGATTCTTAACCGTTATGTCATTCAGCCCTCGATAATCCATGCAGGGGCGCAGAGTACCGTCCTTCTTCTTAACAAAAAAAAAACCCCGCCCCGGCCGGAGAGGAAGAAGGCACTATGGTACCGGCGTCAAGAGACACAGACAAATAATCCTCGAGAGCCTTACGTTCGGGAGCCGACAGAGAGTATAGTCTACCCCGAGGAGGAGTGGTCCCCGGAAGGAGATCAATACTACAATCATACGACCGGTGAGGAGGAAGGGAGTTGGCTCGGGACCGACTGAAGACCGTGCGCAGATCATGATATTCCTCCGGCACTCCTGTCAAATCGCCAGGTTCCTCCTGAGAAGTAGGGACAGAAGAAACGGGAGGGATGGCAGACAAACACTTCACATGACAAGAAACGTTCCAGGATAGGATAGAATTACTAGACCAATTAATAGAAGGATTATGACATACTAGCCAGGGATGACCCAAAACAACAGGTGTAAAAGGTGAACGAAAAATCAAAAAAGAAATAGTCTCACTGTGGTTACCAGATACTGTGAGGGTTAAAGGTAGTGTCTCAAATCTGATACTGGGAAGATGACTACCATCTAAGGCGAACATGGGCGTAGGCTTGTCTAACACTCTGAAAGGAATGTCATGTTTCCGAGCCCATGCTTCGTCCATGAAACAACCCTCAGCCCCAGAGTCTATCAAGGCACTGCATGTAGCACCCGAACCGGTCCAGCGTAGATGGACCGACAAAGTAGTACAGGATCTAGATGGAGAGACCTGAGTAGTAGCGCTCACCAGTAGCCCTCCGCTTACTGATGAGCTCTGGCTTTTACTGGACATGAATTAACAAAATGTCCAGCAAGTCCGCAATAGAGACACAGGCGGTTGGTGATCCTCCGTTCCCTCTCCTTAGTCGAGATGCGAATACCTCCCAGCTGCATGGGCTCAGTCTCTGAGCCAGAGGAGGGAGATGGTTGCGATGCGGAGCAGGGAAACACCGTTGACGCGAGCTCTCTTCCACGAGCCTGGTGACGAAGATCTACCCGTCGTTCTATGCGGATGGCGAGAGCAATCAAAGAGTCCACACTTGAAGGAACCTCCCGGGAGAGAATCTCATCTTTAACCACTGCGTGGAGTCCCTCCAGAAAACGAGCGAGCAGCGCCGGCTCGTTCCACTCACTAGAGGCAGCAAGAGTGCGAAACTCAATAGAGTAATCCGTTATGGATCGATCACCTTGGCATAGGGAAGCCAGGGCCCTAGAAGCCTCCCTACCAAAACTGAACGGTCAAAAACCCGAATCATCTCCTCTCTTTAAAGTTCTGGTAATTGTTAGAGCAATCAGCCCTTGCCTCCCAGATAGCTGTGCCCCACTCTCGAGCCCGGCCAGTAAGGAGTGAAATGACGTAAGCAACCCGAGCTCTCTCTCTAGAGTATGTGTTGGGTTGGAGAGAGAACACAATATCACACTGGGTGAGAATGTTATGCAGGTGAATGAGGACCCAAAAGCGACTTGGCGAAAACAGAGTCTTTAATCCAGTAAAGTAAATATACAATCATAAAGCACAATTCCACTCGTAATGACGAGAACAGACTGGAGACTCGATCATGAACTGCAGGTTGCCTCGGGAAGGCACTTGAACGTAGCAGACTCAGACACCTGCCCACCACGCAGCATCTGAGGGAATCACGACACGACAGGGCGATACACAGACACAGCACGGTGAACAATAGACAAGGATCCGACAGGGCAGAAACGGAAAACAAGGGGAGAAATAGGGACTCTAATCAGGGGAAAAGATAGGGAACAGGTGTGGGAAGACTAAATGATTGATTAGGGGAATAGGAACAGCTGGGAGCAGGAACGGAACGATAGAGAGAAGAGAGAGAGGAAGGGAGAGAGAAAAAGGGGAACGAACCTAAAAAGACCAGCAGGGGGAAAACGAACAGAAGGAAAAGCAAAATGACAAGACAATATAAGACAAAACATGACAGAGAAAGGAGCGGCACTCCGTGGGCTGCCCGGAGTAACAAGGTGGGTTATTAACCCTAGGTTCCGGAGGCTCGGCAGACCAGGAAGTAACAGGTGGCACGAGACGAAGACTCTGGAACTGTCCAGAGAGGTCGGAAACCTGAGCGGCCAGGTTCTCCACGGCATGACGAGCAGCAGACAATTCCTGCTCGTGTCTGCCGAGCATGGCTCCTTGGATCTCGACGGCAGTGTTACGAGCGTCTGTAGTCGCTGGGTCCATTCTTTGGTCGGATCCTTCTGTTATGCAGGTGAATGAGGACCCAAAAGCGACTTGGCGAAAACAGAGTCTTTAATCCAGAAAAGGAAATATGCAATACTCCTAGACAAATCGGAGCGGTAAATAAAGCATAAAAACAATTCCACTCGTAATGACGAGAACAGACTGGAGACTCGATCATAAACTGTAGGTTGCCTCGGGTAGGCACTTGACCGTAGCAGACTCAGACACCTGCTCACCACGCAGCATCTGAGGGAAACACGACACGACAGGACGATACAAAGA
>NW_025753819.1:0-10048 GCF_021184085.1 Oncorhynchus gorbuscha | reverse complement strand
TATCACAATAGATATATCACAATACATATATCACAATACATATATCACAATACATATATCACAATACATATATCACAATACATATATCACAATACATATATCACAATGCATTTGAAGTAACTGTCATCCCATATTAACATATGCAGTTGAAGTCGGATGTTTACATACACTTAGGTTGGAGACATTAACAATAATTTTTCAACCACTCCACACATTTCTTGTTAACAAACTATAGTTTTGGCAAGTTGGTGAGGACATCTACTTTGTGCATGTCACAAGTCATTTTTCCAACCATTGTTTACAGACAGATTATTTCACTTATAACTCACTGTATCACAATTCCAGTGGGTCAGAAGTTTACATACAGTAAATTGACTGTGCCTTTAAACAGCTTGGAAAATTCCAGAAAATTCTGTCATGGATTTAGAAGCTTTTGATAGGCTAAATTACATACTTTGAGTCAATTGGAGGTGTACCTGTAGATGTATTTCAAGGCCTATCTTCAAACTCAGTGCCTCTTTGCTTGACATCATGGGAAATTCAAAAGAAATCAGCCAAGACCTCAGGTACATCCTCAGGTACATCCTTGGGAGAAATGTCTAAATGCCTAAAGGTACCACGTTCATCTGTACAAGCAATAGTACGCAAGAATAAACACCATGGGATCACACTTCCGTCATACCGCTCAGGAAGGAGACACGCTCTGTCTCCTAGAGATGAACGTACTTTGGTGCGAAAAATGCAAAACATGTCATGGCTTTAGAAGCTTCTGATAGGCTAATGGACATCTTTTGAGTCAATTGGAGGCGTACCTGTGGATGTATTTTAAGGTCTACCTTCAAACTCAGTATCTCAATGGGAAAATCATAAGAAATCAGCCAAGACCTCAGAAAACAATTGTAGACCTCCACATGTCAGGTTCATCCTTGGGAGCAATTTCCAAACGCCTGAAAGTACCACGTTCATCTGTACAAACAATAGTATGCAAGTATAAACACCATGGGACCACGCAGCCGTCATACCGCTCAGGAAGGAGACGCGTTCTGTCTCCTAGAGATGAACGTACTTTGGTGAAAAAAGTACAAATCAATCCCAGAACAACAGCAAAGGACCTTGTGAAGATGCTGGAGGAAACAGGTACAGAAGTATCTATATCCACAGTAAAACGCGTCCTATGTCGACATAACCTGAAAGGCAGCTCAGCAAGGAAGAAGCCACTGCTCAAAAACCGCCATAAAAAAAGCCAGACCATGGTTTGCAACTGCACATGGGACAAAGATTGTACTTTTGCGAGAGATTTCCTCTGGTCTGAAGAAAGCTTTTGCCATAATACCATTGTCACGTTTGGAGGGAAGGGGGGGGTGGCTTGCAAGCCGAAGAACATCATCCCAACCGTGAAGCACGGGGCAGGTAGCATCATGTTGTGGGGGTGGTAGCATCATGTTGTGTGGGTGGTAGCATCATGTTGTGTGGGTGGTAGCATCATGTTGTGGGGGTGGTAGCATCATGTTGTGGGGTGGTAGCATCATGTTGTGGGGGTGGTAGCATCATGTTGTGGGGGTGGTAGCATCATGTTGTGGGGGTGGTAGCATCATGTTGTGGGGGTGGTAGCATCATGTTGTGGGGGTGGTAGCATCATGTTGTGGGGGTGGTAGCATCATGTTGTGGGGGTGGTAGCATCATGTTGTAGGGGTGCTTTGCTGCAGGAGGGACTGGTACACTTCACAAAATAGAAGGCATCATGAGGATGGAAAAGTATGTGAATATATTGAAGCCACACCTCAAGACATCAGTTAAAGGTTGATCACAAATGGGTCTTCCAAATGGACAATGACCCCAAGCATACTTCCAAATGGACAATGACCCCAAGCATACCTCCAAAGTTGTGGCAAAATGGCTTAAGGACAACAAAGTCAAGGTTTTGGAGTAGCCATCACAAAGCCCTGACCTCAATCCTATAGAAAATCTGTGGGCAGAGCTGAAAAATCGTGTGTGAGTGAGGAGGCCTACAAACCTGACTCAGTTACACCAGCTCTGTCAGGAGGAATGGGCCAAAATTCCTCCAACTTATTGTGGGAAGCTTGTGGAAGGCTACCTGAAACGTTTGACCCAAGTTAAACAATTTTAAGGTAATGCTACCAAATACTAATTGAGTGTATGTAAACTTCTGACCCACTGGGAATGTGATGAAATAAATAAAAGCTTAAATAAATTATTCTCTCTACTATTATTCTGACATTTCACATTCTTAAAATAAAGTGATGATCCTAACTGACCTAAAACAGGGAATTTTTACTTGGATTAAATGTCAGGGATTGTGAAAAACTGAGTTTACATGTATTTGGCAAAGGTGTATGTAAACTTCTGACTTCGACATAAAAGTACGAACCCCAAAGTGCAAAATAATAAAGTACTCTGGAAGTAGTAAGACAGATTCCTCTCAAATGGAAAAACAAGCAACGTTTACAACGACCAATGAAGAAAAGTGACAGAGAGGGATTATATATACAGTGTTAGAGTGGGAATTGGAAACTAGGTGTTTGTAATGATGACGAGACAAGTCTGGGGTTTGATGAGTGAAGGGCGTTTGCCATCAGCAGGTTCGGCAGCAGCTAGAAGGCTAGACAGGAGGGGGAGCCAAAGAGAAGGCTGGTATGACAATTAATCTGTGATGTCAGTGGAACTCCCAGGCCAGCAGGTCAGGGGTCAGTAGAGGTCATAGAGCTCTCGACGCCTCCTGCAACCAGAGTCCTTGAAAAATCTTCTGATGTTGGACTACCAGAGGATGCCTGCACAGCACTTCTACATATGCTGTGTGTGTGTGTGTGTGTGTGTGTGTGTGTGTGTGTGTGTGTGTGTGTGTGTGTGTGTGTGTGTGTGTGTGTGTGTGTGTGTGTGTGTGTGTGTGTGTGTGTGTGTGTGTGTGTGTGTGTGTGTGTGTGTGTGTGACCCCCTAATGAGAAAGGGCTGGGGGCAAGGAGAGCTGTCCTCCTCTGTAGCGCTAGCTAGGGCCTTCACTACTGGTTATCCCAGGCCCAAATCAACTGTGAATGACGTGTCCTTGTGATACACTCCTGGGAAGTGTTAAAACTGTTGATGTCTGTTTTGCTTAGTGATGATGTTACATTGTTGACCGACCTACTCCCTCCATTTCTGTTCTAGTACACCAACACCAAACACCAGGACCAGATTCATAACCACACCAAACACCAGGACCAGATTCATAACCACACAAAACACCAGGACCAGATTCATAACCACACAAAACACCAGGACCAGATTCATAACCACACCAACACCAAACACCAGGACCAGATTCATAACCACACAAAACACCAGGACCATATTCTTAACCACACTCAGTTCGTCATGGCCAACAGGCATTAACATCATTATAGACACAGGAGACATATTTTGACTTCAACACCAGAGAGTAATTTCACACCCCCACATCTGCAGTTTTTCCTGACTAGTGACAGGACACGTTATATCCCCCATTAACCAGCAGCCCCAGACTCTGTTTGGTCCTATACCTTCTCCTTCTGGGAGTCCTTTACTCAAACCCCGCTGATGAAGTTAAATAACACAAGTGTGATGTCATAATGATGACAAACCAAAAACACTGATGTAGGTTAGATGCAGCCATTACTGGTTATATCATTTATGTGTGTGTCAGTTCTGACCCTTGGTTCTTTTGTTATGTCTTTGTTTTAGTATGGTCAGGCGTGAGTTGGGTGGGTTGTCTATGTTCCTTTTTCTATGATTTGGGATTTTCTGTGTTGGGCCTGGTATGGTTCTCAATCAGAGGCAGCTGTCAATCGTTGTCCCTGAATGAGAACCCATACTTAGGCAGCCTGGTTTCACTTTTGAGTTGTGGGTGATTATTTTCTGGGCCAATGACGATAATTTGTCTTTTTAATTTTGTAACGAGCTTTCCTCATCCTCGGACCAATACGCGGAGTGGTACTTGTTCATCTTAGTTTTTTTATAAGAATAATGAACACTGAACAAAACAGTAAACGACAACGTGAAAAAAATCAAAACCAGAACAGTTCCGTGTGGAACAAAACACTGACACGGAAAATAAGTGTTTGTTTAGAATTCATCCTCAAGGTGATTTTCTAATATCTATTCGATAATATATCAGCCCGGGACAATTCGTTTTTCTCTAGGACCGATTGGAGTAATGGCTACCTCTGTATTTTACGTCAGAATCTCACTCGGAGCCACCATGTGACCACTTACGCAATGTGGCCGCCACGGTTATTCTCCAACAGAACTGCGTCAAACTATGTCACAATGCTGTGGACACCTTGAGGAATAAGTGAAAGTGTGAGCTCGTTGATGGTACATTCACAGCTGAATAGGGAATCATTGGAACGCAGCGCTTTCAAAACCTGGGGCACTTCCGGATTGGATTTTTCTCAGGCTTTCTCCTGCAACATCAGTTCTGTTATACTCACAGACAATATCTTTACAGTTTTGGAAACGTTACATTGTTTTCTATCCAAAGCTGTCAATTATATACATATTCTAGCATATTTTCCTGACAACATATCCCGTTTAAAACGGGAATGTTTTTTTTTTCCAAAAATGAAAATACTGCCCCCTAACACCAAGAGGTTTTAAGCCAACCTTGGAAATATGTTTGTCCTCGGTCTGTCTGCATGTGTGTTTGTCCTCTGTCTGTCTGCATGTGTGTTTGTCCTCTGTCTGTCTGCATGTATGTTTGTCCTCTGTCTGTCTGCATGTGTGTTTGTCCTCTGTCTGTCTGCATGTGTGTTTGTCCTCTGTCTGTCTGCATGTGTGTTTGACCTCTGTCTGCATGTGTGTGCGTCCTCTGTCTGTCTCTATGTGTGTTTGTCCTCTGTCTGTCTGCATGTCTTTGTCCCTCTGTCTGCATGTGTGTCTGTCCTCTGTCTGTCTCCTGCTATGTCTGCTAGTCCTCTGTCTGTCTGCATGTGTATAAATCCTCTGTCTGTCTGCTGTGTGTTAGTCCTCTGTCTGTCTGCATGTTTATCCCCTTCTGTCTGCATGTGTGTGTTAGTCCTCTGTCTGTCTGCATGTGTTTGTCCTCTGTCTGTCTGCATGTGTGTTTGTTCTCTGTATGTCTGCATGTGTGTTAGTCCTCTGTCTGTCTGTATGTGTGTTAGTCCTCTGTCTGCATGTGTGTTCATCCTCTGTCTGTCTGTATGTGTGTTAGTCCTCTGTCTGTCTGCATGTGTGTTAGTCCTCTGTCTGTCTGCATGTGTGTTAGTCCTCTGTCTGTCTGCATGTGTGTTAGTCCTCTGTCTGCATGTGTGTTGTCCTCTGTCTGTCTGCATGTGTTAGTCCTCTGTCTGCATGTGTGTTAGTCCTCTGTCTGAATGTGTGTTTGTCCTCTGTCTGTCTGCATGTGGGTTTGTCCTCTGTCTGCATGTGTGTTTGTCCTCTGTCTGTCTGCATGTGTTAGTCCTCTGTCTGCATGTGTGTTAGTCCTCTGTCTGTCTGTATGTGTGTTAGTCCTCTGTCTGCATGTGTGTTAGTCCTCTGTCTGTCTGCATGTGTGTTCATCCTCTGTTTGTCTGCATGTGTGTTAGTCCTCTGTCTGCATGTGTATTAGTCCTCTGTCTGCATGTGTGTTCGTTCTCTGTCTGTCTGCATGTGTGTTTGTCCTCTGTCTGCATGTGTGTTCGTCCTCTGTCTGCATGTGTATTAGTCCTCTGTCTGTCTGCATGTGTGTTCGTCCTCTGTCTGTCTGCATGTGTGTTAGTCCTCTGTCTGAATGTGTGTTTGTCCTCTGTCTGCATGTGTATTAGTCCTCTGTCTGTCTGCATGTGTGTTTTTCCTCTGTCTGCATGTGTGTTCGTCCTCTGTCTGTCTGCATGTGGGTTTGTCCTCTGTCTGCATGTGTGTTTGTCCTCTGTCTGTCTGCATGTGTTTGTCCTCTGTCTGTCTGCATGTGTTTTGTTCTGTCTGTCTGCATGTGTATTAGTCCTCTGTCTGTCTGTATGTGTGTTAGTCCTCTGTCTGCATGTGTGTGTTCATCCTCTGTCTGTCTGTATGTGTGTGTAGTCCTCTGTCTGCATGTGTGTTCATCCTCTGTCTGTCTGTATGTGTGTTAGTCCTCTGTCTGCATGTGTGTGTTAGTCCTCTGTCTGTCTGCATGTGTGTTCGTCCTCTGTTTGTCTGCATGTGTGTTCGCCCTCTGTCTGCATGTATTAGTCCTCTGTCTGCATGTGTGTTCGTCCTCTGTCTGTCTGCATGTGTGTTTTGTCCTCTGTCTGCATGTGTGCCCGTCCTCTGTCTGCATGTGTGTCGCCCTCTGTCTGTCTGCATGTGTGTTTGTCCTCTGTCTGCATGTGTGTTCATCCTCTGTCTGCATGTGTATTAGTCCTCTGTCTGTCTGCATGTGTGTTCGTCCTCTGTCTGTCTGCATGTGTGTTTGTCCTCTCTGTCTGCATGTATTAGTCCTCTGTCTGTCTGCATGTGTGTTCGTCCTCTGTCTGTCTGCATGTGTATTAGTTCTCTGTCTGTCTGCATGTGTGTTTGTTCTCTGTCTGTCTGCAAGTGTGTTCGTCCTCTGTCTGCATGTGTATTAGTCCTCTGTCTGCATGTGTGTTAGTCCCTCTGTCTGTCTGCATGTGTTTTTTTCCTCTGTCTGCATGTGTGTGTTAGTCCCTCTGTCTGTCTGCATGTGTTTTGTCCTCTGTCTGTCTGCATGTGTGTTAGTCCTCTGTCTGTCTGCATGTGTGTTAGTCCCTGTCTGCATGTGTGTGTTAGTCCTCTGTCTGTCTGCATGTGTTTGTCCTCTGTCTGTCTGCATGTGTTTGTTCTCTGTATGTCTGCATGTGTGTTAGTCCTCTGTCTGTCTGTATGTGTGTTAGTCCTCTGTCTGCATGTGTGTTCATCCTCTGTCTGTCTGTATGTGTGTTAGTCCTCTGTCTGTCTGCATGTGTGTTAGTCCTCTGTCTGTCTGCATGTGTGTTAGTCCTCTGTCTGTCTGCATGTGTGTTAGTCCTCTGTCTGCATGTGTGTTTGTCCTCTGTCTGTCTGCATGTGTTAGTCCTCTGTCTGCATGTGTGTTAGTCCTCTGTCTGAATGTGTGTTTGTCCTCTGTCTGTCTGCATGTGGGTTTGTCCTCTGTCTGCATGTGTGTTTGTCCTCTGTCTGTCTGCATGTGTTAGTCCTCTGTCTGCATGTGTGTTAGTCCTCTGTCTGTCTGTATGTGTGTTAGTCCTCTGTCTGCATGTGTGTTAGTCCTCTGTCTGTCTGCATGTGTTCATCCTCTGTTTGTCTGCATGTGTGTTAGTCCTCTGTCTGCATGTGTATTAGTCCTCTGTCTGCATGTGTGTTCGTTCTCTGTCTGTCTGCATGTGTGTTTGTCCTCTGTCTGCATGTGTGTTCGTCCTCTGTCTGCATGTGTATTAGTCCTCTGTCTGTCTGCATGTGTGTTCGTCCTCTGTCTGTCTGCATGTGTGTTAGTCCTCTGTCTGAATGTGTGTTTGTCCTCTGTCTGCATGTGTATTAGTCCTCTGTCTGTCTGCATGTGTGTTTTTCCTCTGTCTGCATGTGTGTTCGTCCTCTGTCTGTCTGCATGTGGGTTTGTCCTCTGTCTGCATGTGTGTTTGTCCTCTGTCTGTCTGCATGTGTTTGTCCTCTGTCTGTCTGCATGTGTGTTTGTTCTCTGTCTGTCTGCATGTGTATTAGTCCTCTGTCTGTCTGTATGTGTGTTAGTCCTCTGTCTGCATGTGTGTTCATCCTCTGTCTGTCTGTATGTGTGTTAGTCCTCTGTCTGCATGTGTGTTCATCCTCTGTCTGTCTGTATGTGTGTTAGTCCTCTGTCTGCATGTGTGTTAGTCCTCTGTCTGTCTGCATGTGTGTTCGTCCTCTGTTTGTCTGCATGTGTGTTCGTCCTCTGTCTGCATGTGTATTAGTCCTCTGTCTGCATGTGTGTTCGTCCTCTGTCTGTCTGCATGTGTGTTTGTCCTCTGTCTGCATGTGTGTTCGTCCTCTGTCTGCATGTGTGTTCGTCCTCTGTCTGTCTGCATGTGTGTTTGTCCTCTGTCTGCATGTGTGTTCATCCTCTGTCTGCATGTGTATTAGTCCTCTGTCTGTCTGCATGTGTGTTCGTCCTCTGTCTGTCTGCATGTGTGTTTGTCCTCTGTCTGCATGTGTATTAGTCCTCTGTCTGTCTGCATGTGTGTTCGTCCTCTGTCTGTCTGCATGTGTATTAGTTCTCTGTCTGTCTGCATGTGTGTTTGTTCTCTGTCTGTCTGCAAGTGTGTTCGTCCTCTGTCTGCATGTGTATTAGTCCTCTGTCTGCATGTGTGTTAGTCCTCTGTCTGTCTGCATGTGTGTTTTTCCTCTGTCTGCATGTGTGTTAGTCCTCTGTCTGTCTGCATGTGTGTTTGTCCTCTGTCTGTCTGCATGTGTGTTCGTCCTCTGTCTGCATGTGTGTTAGTCCTCTGTCTGTCTGCATGTGTGTTCGTCCTCTGTCTGTCTGCATGTGTGTTTGTTCTCTGTCTGTCTGCAAGTGTGTTCGTCCTCTGTCTGCATGTGTATTAGTCCTCTGTCTGCATGTGTGTTAGTCCTCTGTCTGTCTGCATGTGTGTTTTTCCTCTGTCTGCATGTGTGTTCGTCCTCTGTCTGTCTGCATGTGGGTTTGTCCTCTGTCTGCATGTGTGTTTGTCCTCTGTCTGTCTGCATGTGTTTGTCCTCTGTCTGTCTGCATGTGTGTTTGTTCTCTGTCTGTCTGCATGTGTATTAGTCCTCTGTCTGTCTGTATGTGTGTTAGTCCTCTGTCTGCATGTGTGTTCATCCTCTGTCTGTCTGTATGTGTGTTAGTCCTCTGTCTGCATGTGTGTTAGTCCTCTGTCTGTCTGCATGTGTGTTCGTCCTCTGTTTGTCTGCATGTGTGTTCGTCCTCTGTCTGCATGTGTATTAGTCCTCTGTCTGCATGTGTGTTCGTCCTCTGTCTGTCTGCATGTGTGTTTGTCCTCTGTCTGCATGTGTGTTCGTCCTCTGTCTGCATGTGTGTTCGTCCTCTGTCTGTCTGCATGTGTGTTTGTCCTCTGTCTGCATGTAATTCATCCTCTGTCTGCATGTGTATTAGTCCTCTGTCTGTCTGCATGTGTGTGTTCGTCCTCTGTCTGTCTGTATGTGTGTTTGTCCTTCTGTTCAGGCTGTGTGTATTAGTCCTCTGTCTGTCTGCATGTGTTCGTCCTTTTGTCTATCTGCATGTGTATTAGTTCTCTGTCTGTCTGCATGTGTGTTTGTTCTCTGTCTGTCTGCAAGTGTGTTCGTCCTCTGTCTGCATGTGTGTATTAGTCCTCTGTCTGCATGTGTGTGTTAGTCCCTCTGTCTGTCTGCATGTGTGCTTTTCCTCTGTCTGCATGTGTGTTAGTCCTCTGTCTGTCTGCATGTGTGTTTGTCCTCTGTCTGTCTGTGATGTGTGTTCGTCCTCTGTCTGCATGTGTGTTGTCCCTCTGTCTGTCTGCTGTCTGTCTGTCTGCATGTGTGTTTGTTCTGTCTGTCTGCAAGTGTGTCTGTCCTCTGTCTGCATGTATTAGTCCTCTGTCTGCATGTGTGTTAGTCCTCTGTCTGTCTGCATGTGTGTTTTTCCTCTGTCTGCATGTGTGTCCGTCCTCTGTCTGTCTGCATGTGTGTTTGTCCTCTGTCTGCATGTGTGTTCGTCCTCCTGTCTGCATGTGTGTTCCGTCCTCTGTCTGTCTGCATGTGTGTTTGTCCTCTGTCTGCATGTGTGTTCATCCTCTGTCTGCATGTGTATTAGTCCTCTGTCTGTCTGCATGTGTGTTCGTCCTCTGTCTGTCTGCATGTGTGTTTGTCCTCTGTCTGCATGTGTATTAGTCCTCTGTCTGTCTGCATGTGTGTTCGTCCTCTGTCTGTCTGCATTTGTATTAGTTCTCTGTCTGTCTGCATGTGTGTTTGTTCTCTGTCTGTCTGCAAGTGTGTTCGTCCTCTGTCTGCATGTGTATTAGTCCTCTGTCTGCATGTGTGTTAGTCCTCTGTCTGTCTGCATGTGTGTTTTCCTCTGTCTGCATGTGTG
>NW_025753818.1:0-10049 GCF_021184085.1 Oncorhynchus gorbuscha | reverse complement strand
GTCAGGGCTTAATAGTGTTGTCAGAGCTTAATAGTGTTGCTATGGCTTAAGTGTTGCTATGGCTTACTAGTGTTGTTATGGCTTAATAGTGTTGCTAGGGCTTACTAGTGTTGTTATGGCTTAATAGTGTTGTCAGGGCTTAATAGTGTTGCTATGGCTTAATAGTGTTGCTATGGCTTAATAGTGTTGTCATGGCTTAGTGTTGTCAGGGCTTAATAGTGTTGTTATGGCTTGATAGTGTTGCTATGTCTTAATAGTGTTGTTATGGCTTAATAGTGTTGTCAGGGCTTAATAGTGTTGCTATGGCTTAATAGTGTTGCTAGGGCTTAATAGTGTTGTCAGGGCTTAATAGTGTTGTCAGGGCTTAATAGTGTTGTTATGGCTTAATAGTGTTGCTATGTCTTAATAGTGTTGTTATGGCTTAATAGTGTTGTTATGGCTTAATAGTGTTGTTATCGCTTAATAGTGTTGTCAGGGCTTAATAGTGTTGTTATCGCTTAATAGTGTTGTCAGGGCTTAATAGTGTTGCTATGGCTTAATAATGTTGCAAGGGCTAAAAGGGTGTTATTAGGGCTTAATAGTGTTGCTATGGCATAATAGTGTTGCTATGGCATAATAGTGTTGCTATGGCAATAATAGTGTTGTGACTTGCAGCTTTTGAGAACTGTGATAACAGAACACTGACCATGCCATAACCTTTCCTTAACAAACAAAGTTAAACATCTCAGAAAAACACACAGGGATACTATGGAAGTCCCAGCTACCAACTGCTCTTAATGATGCATCTCTCAATCAATATCATGTAGGATCATTTCAAACTGTGAAACTCAGCAACGATACGAGACCACTACCAAAGAGACCACTACCAAAGAGACCACTACCAAAGAGACTACTACTAAAGAGACCACTACCAAAGAGACTACTACCAAAGAGACCACTACCAAAGAGACTACTACCAAAGAGACCACTACCAAAGAGACCACTACCAAAGAGACCACTACCAAAGAGACCACTACCAAAGAGACTACTACCAAAGAGACTACTACCAAAGAGACTACTACCAAAGAGACTACTACCAAAGAGACCACTACCAAAGAGACTACTACCAAAGAGACCACTACTAAAGAGACCACTACCAAAGAGACCACTACCAAAGAGACCACTACCAAAGAGACTACTACCAAAGAGACCACTACCAAAGAGACTACTACCAAAGAGACCACTACTAAAGAGACCACTACCAAAGAGACCACTACCAAAGAGACTACTACCAAAGAGACCACTACCAAAGAGACCACTACCAAAGAGACCACTACCAAAGAGACCACTACCAAAGAGACTACTACCAAAGAGACTACTACCAAAGAGACCACTACCAAAGATGTACCCTCTTTATAGAAAATGATAGATGTATCTGTTTAACTCACCGTGAAGAAGACCAGTGTTCACAATAGTGGCTGATGGTCGTGGATTAGAGGATTTTCTCTCTCTCTCTCTCTCTCTATCTTTCTGTAACTCTCTCTGTCACTTTCTCTATTTCTCTTTCTCTCTCTCTCTCTTTCTCTCTCTCTCTTTCTCTCTCTGTCTCTTTCTTTCTCTCTCTTTCTTTCTCTCTCTCTCTCTCTCTCTCTTTCTTTCTCTCTCTCTCTCTCTCTCTCTTTCTTTCTCTCTCTCTGTCTCTCTCTCTGTCTCTCTCTCTCTATCTTTCTGTAACTCACTCTGTCTCTCTATCTTTCTGTAACTCACTCTGTCTCTGTCTGTCTGTCTCTCTCTCTTTCTCTCTCTCTTTCTTTCTCTCTCTCTTTCTCTCTCTCTGTCTCTCTCTCTCTATCTTTCTGCAACTCACTCTGTCTCTCTGTCTGTCTCTGTCTCTCTCTGACGCTCCCCTTTCTGTCCTGAAGGGTAAGGATAGGGGTCAGGGAGGGAGGTGTGTCATGCTCTGAGCCAGAACAGTACACACATTTAAACCTGAAAGGTGAGTTACCTGAGTTGACTTATCAGTGAGACTAGAAAACCACTGGAGGATGATCATAAAGAACTGATGAGGACTAAACTCAACGAGCTGCTCTACAGCGCAACAACAGTGGTGATCATGGATGTGTGGCTGCCATTAATTAAGGGATGTAGCAATGGCTACATGTTGCTGTTTTGAATCCTGTGTATTATGGCATTGACTGACCTGAGGCAACCTGTGTGTGACACTTAATATGCATTAAACAAAGAGAAGTGACGTCATCTTTGATTGAAGTCATTACACTGTCATGAAAAAAAAGTTACACACTTTGTCATAATCAGCACATAATGTAATAACTAACTGTAGTAACTATTACATTATGCTCAATGGGTATTACATGCGTTCAGCATATTTATTACATTATTGGCAATTTATTACATTATCAGCATTTTATAAAATGTTAAACGTAAAAGTTATCACATTATTACCAGATATTCCATTATTGTCAGTTATTACATTATCTGTCGCTACTGACCGTATAGTTTAAGGAAACAAGATGACGACGTATACACCCTGATTATGCATGCAAGTGTTGTTGATGAGCACTTGCACTGTGTCTATGACACTCCAGCCCGCAACGGCGCTGTAAAATGCTTCTTGACGTTGGTTTGCACACCGCCATTCAAATGAAGAAGAAAAGAAGATGGCCTTAAAAGTTTTACACAGAGTTGGAAAAATATTAAATTATGACATATTTAATTATCTATCATAAAATTCCCCTATATTGTTTTAAAATACACATGTCATTGATATATGTATAAAAAGTACACAAAGTATCTGGTAACTTTCACAATAGAATATGAATCAGATATGATCCGTCACAAGAAACCCCGGGAACGTTTTTATCTTCCCTCCCCTCCACGATGTGTACATCGGTCTCGGTGGAATGTTTGTTGATGTACACCTATGAATAGAAAACGTATCAAAATTACTGTTGTGATATATATTTATCGAGTTATGTTGAAATCAAAACTTTCGTAAAGAAAACCCGATCAGGCGGGATCATGAAAATAGTCCGTGAGCATTACCTGCGAGACGATATTTGGTGCGGAAGTGAAGTTTGTACAGAATGCAAGCAAGAAGAGACTGTGTTGCAGAAAGACGCTTGCATTGAAAGCAACTTGTGTTCTTTCCCACACTATTTACTCCCAGACACAAATATTGTGTTGAGCCAGGTAAGTTACTGTGCAATAATGTCTAACGTAAACGGTATTATTAACAACAAATTAATACAATAAAAGTACATGTCTAAAGTAAACGCTAGATTTTCCCACCGCATCACTACAGTTTTACATTCACACGCCTCTAGTGAAAGTGTGAACCCCACTTATCGAGCTCAGGGTTTCGCAAATTCGGTCCTGCCCCCGTCCCCCGGTGGCACGTTCTGGTTTGTACCCTACCCAGCTGATTAAAATAATCAAAGCTTGATGATGAGTTTGATATTTCAGTCCTCTATGTAGTGCTGGGGCAAAAACCTGATCTAGCTAACACTAATTTGACTAACTTTCAGGTGTGACATTCTACACGCTGAGTCAGTATCCCTTTTAATGTCTGTAGATTGATATCCTGGAGGATCCCTTGATCAAGAACGTGATCATTCTGCAGACTGTACTCAAGAGGTCCGCCACAGGAGCGCTCCCATCTACAAGCGGTTGAAAGACATCCTTCACGACAAGGAAAAACACTTTACACTTTCACTAATGAACATCACAGGTAGAAAATAGATATATACTGTTTGCCTTAGATAACTGACTGTTTTGTAGTGATTTAAGAGGGTGCACCCTAACTTGGTTTTGAATCAGTGACCCTTGGGGTTATCCCACCACTGACGCCAATGTAGCAATTGACTGAAATAAGTTGGAGCAAGACTGAAGTCAGCATGTTTCCCAACCAAAACAGTTTGGGAGAGTTTGCGTGATATTAAACGACAAACAACATTTAGTTTGTTTTTGTTTGTTTTTGGACTTGGGCAAGGTTTTTAAACTGTTCTTATTCACGTTTTCTCTTGAGAAATACTGCACCTAACATCCTAATCAGATGGAAAATTGCGTGACTAAGATCTCCTAGGCAAAAAAAGTAAATTTAGCTCAGGCTAGTCGCCAGCCAAACTGAGAGCATGTTGACTCCTTAACTGTCCATCCATTTGTGATCAATGCTTTTCAAAGCGGCGTATGGTTGTATTCTTATTCTGTTCCCAGAAACGTATATAGAGAGAGAGCAGGGGGAAAGCGCCAGCGATCGTAATGACAGAGCCATCCGCCTTATCTACCAAGTGGTACAGTGATCACCCCTGAACAACACCCCCGCGGACAAGAGGTTAAAAGGTTGTTTTGCTGACCAGGCCAGGACAACAAGGAAAGCAGAGGAGTCCGGCCTGCTCACATACAGATGTAAGAAACAAGACACCTCCGTTACCTCAGTACCCCAAGATTAGACGCTGTTCTTGTCTTTAATATCACAATATCTATTTACCTCAGTACCCAAGATGGAACTCTGTTCTTACCTCAGTACCCCAAGATGAGACCTCTGTTCTTACCTCATTTTTAAGGAATTGAGACTGGTGTTCTTGTCTTTAGCTTTGTAAACACAAAGTGCAATACTAGGTGTGTTCAATATGTCGACTACGTGTTTACTCTGGTAACAGATGTGGACCTAAGAGTGTTTACTCTAGTAGATGTGGACTGTGTTTACTTTCATAGTAGATGTGGACTACGTGTTTACTCTAGTAGGTGTGGACTATGTGTTTACTCTAGTAGATGTGGACTGCATGTTTTCCCAGAAATTATTGGTTTACATGTTTACTCTAGAAGAAGATGTGGACTAAATTGTTGTTTACTCTAGTAGATGTGGACTGAGTGTTTGCTCTTGTTAAGATCATGGACTACGTGTTTGCTGGTAGATGTGGACTACGTGTTTACTCTAGAAGATGTGGACTATGTATTGTTTTACTCTAGTAGATGTGGATAAGTGTTTACTCTGAGAATGTGGACTCGTGTTTACTCTAGTAGATGTGGACTACGTGTTTACTCTAGAAGATGTGGACTACGTGTTTACTCTAGTAGATGTGGACTACGTGTTTTACTCTAGAAGATGTGGACTACGTGTTTACTCTGAAGATGTGGACTGCATGTTTACTCTAGAAGATGTGGACTACGTGTTTACTCTAGTAGATGTGGACTGCATGTTTGCTCTGAAGATGTGGACTACGTGTTTTACTCTAGATGTGGACTACGTGTTTACTCTGATAGATGTGGACTACGTGTTTACTCTAGTAGATGTGGACTACGTGTTTACTCTAGTAGATGCGCCGTCTTCATCCGTCCTCTGTTCCACACAGGTGAGGTAAGTCAGAAGTCTGATAGCCAACCCTGAGCTGGTGGATCGACTGGCTTTGACCAACGATGACAAGGTAACTCATATCTACACATTATCACATTTACATATTTGCTTTTATAACAGCTATTTTAGATTCATTAGATCTGCATAGAAGTTAGATCTGCATATTCATAGAAAGTTAGATCTGCATATTCATAGAAAGTTGATCTGCATATTCATAAGATTAGATCTGCATATTCATAGAGACAGTTAGATCTGCATTTCATAAAGTTAGATCTGCATATTCATAAGTTAGGTCTGCATATTCATTAAAGTTAGATCTGCATATTCATAAAGTTAGGTCTGCATATTCATAGAGACAGTTAGATCTGCATATTCATAGAGACAGTTAGATCTGCATATTCATAGAGACAGTTAGATCTGCATATTCATAGAGACAGTTAGATCTGCATATTCATAAAGTTAGATCTGCATATTCATAAAGTTATGCCTGCATATTCATAAAGTTAGATCTGCATATTCGTAGAGACAGTTAGAGCTGCATATTCGTAGAGACAGTTAGATCTGCATATTCATAGAGACAGTTAGATCTGCATATTCATAAAGTTAGATCTGCATATTCATAGAGACAGTTAGAGCTGCATATTCATAGAGACAGTTAGAGCTGCATATTCATAGAGACAGTTAGATCTGCATATTCATAGAGACAGTTAGATCTGCATATTCATAGAGACAGTTAGATCTGCATATTCATGGTTATTCCTGTAATTTATCCCTTTAATTTCTCTCTCCCTCCCCCAGAATGAGATCACCAGCAGTAAGGTGTTGTTCCCGGAGCACCTGCCCCTGTCTAGGATCCAGTCTGGGATTAAGAGTGGGACCTTCCAACAGGGAACGTTCCGGGCTAGCAGAGACAACTACCTGGAGGCTACTGTGTTCGTCCACGGAGAAGGAGATGACAGTACAGAGGTGAGCGCTGCTGAAGCATAGCTCGTGTTCATTAGTGGATTCAGGCCGTGTAACCTGACATAGTTAACTCCTCTGTTCATGTACCTGGTTAGTTAACTCCTCTGTTCATGTACCTGGTTAGTTAACTCCTCTGTTCATGTACCTGGTTAGTTAACTCCTCTGTTCATGTACCTGGTTAGTTAACTCCTCTGTTCATGTACCTGGTTAGTTAACTCCTCTGTTCATGTACCTGGTTAGTTAACTCCTCTGTTCATGTACCTGGTTAGTTAACTCCTCTGTTCATGTACCTGGTTAGTTAACTCCTCTGTTCATGTACCTGGTTTGGAAAAGTGAGTGATCAACAGTATAATTCCTCCTTTACCATTGGATAGGAGTGGAGAATCTTTTTGTGCTGTTCTAAATGCCAGCTGGCGAGATGGGGATGAGTGAGTGAGTGATTGGATGGGAAATGTAAACGAAGCAGCGTTGGTTACCATGGTAACACTTCCTCTTCCTGTCCCGCCCCTCAGGTTCTGATCCAAGGCCTGCAGAACCTGAACAGGGCTGTCCATCAGGACCTGGTTGCTGTGGAGATCCTGCCTCTGAACCAATGGGTGGCTCCGTCCTCTGTGGTGCTGCAGGACGAGGGGCCCAAGGAGGATGATGTCACAGAGGAGGAGGAGGCAGAGTTGAAGAGTGGTCCGTCTGGGGCGGCGTCACGGAAGCCCACAGGCAGGGTGGTGGGCATCATCAAGAGGAACTGGAGACCCTTCTGTGGCATGCTCTTCCTGTCCCAAATCAAAGAGGTAAACTAGCATCACCTCGCTCTGCTCTGTCAATCAACACATCAATCAAATCAAGCCTACATGAGTATTTATCCATAGGGATGCATATACCACCATGCTTTGGTTTCTCATGTGATTATTTTTATCGTCTGTCGTACTAGTTTTGTGCTGACGAAGATATCTCATTGTTCCTGGTCTGTTATACCCCGTCCTCCCCTTCCCAGGCGACCCGTCACCTCTTCACCCCAGCCGACCGCCGTATCCCCAGGATCCGTATAGAGACGCGCCAGGCGGCCACGTTGGCAGGACAGAGGATCATGGTGGCCGTCGACGGCTGGCCCAAGCACTCCAGATACCCGAATGTATGTGTCTCTCAGGTCCTCTTTATTACAGTTGGGCTGCTCAGATGATCATTATGGGATATCAATGCCTGGAGAAGTGTGTGATGTACATGAGATGTGCAGCTCGACTGCAATGAAGAGGACCTGGAACGCACCTCAATCATAACGGCTTATCTCTCCTCTTTCGGTCTTTGAGGAACTAGCAGAGACTAGACACCATTCTCTCCTCACCCACCCCTCTCTCCTCACCCACCCCTCTCTCCTCCTCTCCCTCTCTCCTCACCCACCCCTCTCTCCTTCTCTCCCTCTCTCCTTCTCTCCCTCTCTCCTCCTCTCCCTCTCTCCTCACCCACCCCTCTCTCCTTCTCTCCCTCTCTCCTTCTCTCCCTCTCTCCTCACCCACCCCTCTCTCTCCTCACCCACCCTCTCTCCTCCTCTCCCTCTCTCCTCCTCTCCCTCTCTCCTCCTCTCCCTCTCTCCTCCTCTCCCTCTCTCCTTCTCTCCCTCTCTCCTTCTCTCCCTCTCTCCTCACCCACACCTCTCTCTCCTCACCCACCCCTCTCTCTCCTCACCCACCCCTCTCTCTCCTCACCCACCCCTCTCTCCTCACCCACCCCTCTCTCCTCACCCACCCCTCTCTCCTTCTCTCCCTCTCTCCTCACCCACCCCTCTCTCCTTCTCTCCCTCTCTCCTCACCCACCCCTCTCTCCTTCTCTCCCTCTCTCCTCCTTCTCTCCCTCTCTCCTCCTTCTCCCTCTCTCCTTCCTCTCCCTCTCTCCTCACCCACCCCTCTCTCCTTCTCTCCTCTCTCTCCTCCTCTCTCTCCCTCTCTCCTCCTCTCTCTCCCTCTCTCCTCACCCACCCCTCTCTCCTCCTCTCCCTCTCTCCTTCTCTCCCTCTCTCTCTCTCTCTCCCTCTCTCTCACCCACCCCTCTCTCCTCTCTCTCCCTCTCTCCTCCTTCTCTCCCTCTCTCCTCACCCACCCCTCTCTCCTTCTCTCCCTCTCTCCTTCTCTCTCCCTCTCCCTCACCCACCCCTCTCTCCTTCTCTCCCTCTCTCCTCACCCACCCTCTCTCCTTCTCTCCTTCTCTCCTCTCTCTCCTCACCCACCCCTCTCTCCTTCTCTCCTCTCTCCTCCTTCTCTCCCTCTCTCCTCCTTCTCTCCCTCTCTCCTCCTTCTCTCCCTCTCTCCTCCTTCTCTCTCCTCTCTCCTCCTTCTCTCCCTCTCTCCTCACCCACCCCTCTCTCCTTCTCTCCCTCTCTCCTCCTTCTCTCCCTCTCTCCTCCTTCTCTCCCTCTCTCTCCTCACCCACCCCTCTCTCCTTCTCTCTCTCTCTCTCCTTCTCTCCCTCTCTCTCTCCTCTCCTCTCTCTCCTCACCCACCTCTCTCCTTCTCTCCCTCTCTCCTTCTCTCCCTCTCTCCTCACCCACCCCTCTCTCTCCTCACCCACCCCTCTCTCCTCTCTCTCCCTCTCTCCTCCTCTCCCTCTCTCTCCTCCTCTCCCTCTCTCCTTCTCTCCCTCTCTCCTTCTCTCCCTCTCTCCTCACCCACACCTCTCTCCTCCTCACCCACCCCTCTCTCTCCTCACCCACCCCTCTCTCCTCACCCACCCCTCTCTCCTCACCCACCCCTCTCTCCTCTCTCCCTCTCTCCTCACCCACCCCTCTCTCCTTCCCTCTCCCTCTCTCCTCACCCACCCCTCTCTCCTTCTCTCCCTCTCTCCTCCTTCTCTCCCTCTCTCCTCCTTCTCTCCCTCTCTCCTCCTTCTCCCTCTCTCCTTCTCTCCCTCTCTCCTCACCCACCCCTCTCTCCTTCTCTCCCTCTCTCCTCCTTCTCTCCCTCTCTCCTCCTTCTCTCCCTCTCTCCTCACCCACCCCTCTCTCCTCCTCTCCCTCTCTCCTTCTCTCCCTCTCTCCCTCTCTCCTTCCTCTCCCTCTCTCCTCACCCACCCCTCTCTCCTTCTCTCCCTCTCTCCTCCTTCTCTCCCTCTCTCCCTCACCCACCCCTCTCTCCTTCTCTCCCTCTCTCCTTCTCTCTCCTCTCCCCTCACCCACCCCTCTCTCCTTCTCTCCCTCTCTCTCCTCACCCACCCCTCTCTCCTTCTCTCCTTCTCTCCCTCTCTCCTCACCCACCCCTCTCCTCCTTCTCTCCTCTCTCTCCTCCTTCTCTCCCTCTCTCCTCCTTCTCTCCCTCTCTCCTCCTTCTCTCCCTCTCTCCTCCTCCTCTCTCCCTCTCTCCTCCTTCTCTCCCTCTCTCCTCCCTTCTCTCCCTCTCTCCTCCTTCTCTCCTCTCTCCTCACCCACCCCTCTCTCCTTCTCTCCCTCTCTCCTCCTTCTCTCCCTCTCTCCTCCTTCTCTCCCTCTCTCCTCACCCACCCCTCTCTCCTTCTCTCCCTCTCTCCTTCTCTCTCCTCTCCCTCACCCACCCCTCTCTCCTTCTCTCCTTCTCTCCCTCTCTCTCCTCACCCACCCCTCTCTCTCCTTCTCTCCTTCTCTCCTCTCTCTCCTCACCCACCCCTCTCTCCTCCTCTCCCTCCTCCTCCCTCTCCTCTCTCCTCTCTCTCCCTCTCTCCTCCTTCTCCCTCTCTCCTTCTCTCCCTCTCTCCTCACCCACCCCTCTCTCCT
>NW_025753817.1:0-10049 GCF_021184085.1 Oncorhynchus gorbuscha | reverse complement strand
CTGTCATGTTTGTCATTTATTATCATGTCTTGTCCCTGTGCTCCCCATGCTATTCGTTTCCCTCTGCTGGTCTTATTTGGTTCTTTCCCTCCTTCTATCCCTCTCTCTCCCCCTCCCTCTCTCACTCTCTCGCTCTCTCTTCTCTCTATCGTTCCGTTCCTGCTCCCAGCTGTTCCTATTCCCCTAATCATCATTTAGTCTTCCCACACCTGTTCCCGATCCTTTCCCCTGATTAGAGTCCCTATTTATTCCTTTGTGATCCGTTCCTGTCCCGTCGGTTCCTTGTTTTGTATTCACCATGCTGTGATTGCGTTTCGCCCTGTCCTGTCGTGTTTTTGCCTTCATCAGATGCTGCGTGTGAGCAGGTGGCTCTATCAACTTCGGCCTGCGCATCCAGCGACCTGCAGTCTGTGGCCGCTTCTCTAGTTATTCCCTCTACAAACTAGAGGGTTTTGTTATTCCCTGTTTTGGATTTAAATAAACTCTGTTTCTGTTAAGTCGCTTTTGGGTCCTCTTTCACCTGCATGACAGAAGGAACCGACCAAGGAATGGACCCAGCGACTTCAGACGCTCGTTACACTGCCGTCGAGATCAAGGAGCCATGCTCGGCAGACACGAGCAGGAATTGTCTGCTGCTCGCCATGCCATGGAGAACCTGGCTGCTCAGGTTTCCAGACCTCTCTGGACAGTTCCAGAGTCTACGTCTCGTGCCACCTGTTACTTCCTGGCCTGCCGAGCCTCCAGAACCTAGGGTTAATAACCCACCTTGCTACTCCGGGCAGCCCACTGAGTGCCGCTCCTTTCTCACGCAGTGTGAGATTGTGTTCTCTCTCCAACCCAACACATACTCTAGAGAGAGAGCTCGGGTTGCTTACGTCATTTCACTCCTTACTGGCCGGGCTCGAGAATGGGGCACAGCTATCTGGGAGGCAAGGGGCTGATTGCTCTAACAAATTCCAGAACTTTAAAGAGGAGATGATTCGGGTTTTTGACCGTTCAGTTTTTGGTGGGGAGGCTTCTAGGCCCTGGCTTCCTTATGCCAAGGTGAACGGTCCATAACGGATTATTCCATTGAGTTTCGCACTCTTGCTGCCTCTAGTGAGTGGAACGAGCCGGCGCTGCTCGCTCGTTTTCTGGAGGGACTCCACGCAGTGGTTAAGGATGAGATTCTCTCCCGGGAGGTTCCTTCAGATGTGGACTCTTTGATTGCTCTCGCCATCCGCATAGAACGACGGGTAGATCTTCGTCACCGGGCTCGTGGAAGAGAGCTCGCATCAACGGTGTTTCCCTGCTCCGCATCGCAACCATCTCCCTCCTCTGGCTTTGAGACTGAGCCCATGCAGCTGGGAGGGATTCGCATCTCGAATAAGGAGAGGGAACGGAGGATCACCAGAACCGCCTGTGCCTCTATTGCGGAGTTGCTGGACATTTTGTTAATTCATGTCCAGTAAAAGCCAGAGCTCATCTGTAAGCGGAGGGCTACAGGTGAGCGCAACTACTCAAGTCTCTCCATCAAGGTCCTGTACTACTTTGTCGGTCCACCTACGCTGGACCGGTTCGGGTGCTACATGTAGTGCCTTGATAGACTCTGGGGCTGAGGTTGTTTCATGGACGAAGCATGGGTTAGGAAACATGACATTCCTTTCAGAGAGTTAGATAAGCCTACGCCCATGTTCGCCTTAGATGGTAGTCATCTTCAGTATCAGATTTGAGACACTACCTTTAACCCTCACAGTATCTGGTAACCACAGTGAGACTATTTCTTTTTTGATTTTCCGTTCACCGTTTACACCTGTTGTTTTGGGTCATCCCTGGCTAGTATGTCATAATCCTTCTATTAATTGGTCTAGTAATTCTATCCTATCCTGGAACGTTTCTTGTCATGTGAAGTGTTTAATGTCTGCCATCCCTCCCGTTTCTTCTGTCCCTACTTCTCAGGAGGAACCTGGCGATTTGACAGGAGTGCCGGAGGAATATCATGATCTGCGCACGGTCTTCAGTCGGTCCCGAGCCAACTCCCTTCCTCCTCACCGGTCGTATGATTGTAGTATTGATCTCCTTCCGGGGACCACTCCTCCTCGAGGTAGACTATACTCTCTGTCGGCTCCCGACGTAAGGCTCTCGAGGATTATTTGTCTGTGTCTCTTGACGCCGGTACCATAGTGCCTTCTTCTTCTCCGGCCGGGGCGGGGTTCTTTGTTAAGAAGAAGGACGGTTACTCTGCGCCCCTGCGTGGATTATCGAGGCTGAATGACATAACGGTTAAGAATCGTTATCCGCTTCCCCTGCTGTCATCAGCCTTCGAGATTCTGCAGGGAGCCAGGTGCTTTACTAAGTTGGACCTTCGTAACGCTTACCATCTCGTGCGCATCAGAGAGGGGACGAGTGGAAAACGTTTAACACTCCGTTAGGGCATTTTGAGTACCGGGTTCTGCCGTTCGGTCTCGCCAATGCGCCAGCTGTTTTTCAGGCATTAGTTAATGATGTTCTGAGAGACATGCTGAACATTTTTGTTTTTGTCTATCTTGACGATATCCTGATTTTTCTCCGTCACTCGAGATTCATGTTCAGCACGTTCGACGTGTTCTACAGCGCCTTTTAGAGAATTGTCTCTACGTAAAGGCTGAGAAGTGCTCTTTTCATGTCTCCTCCGTTACTTTTCTCGGTTCCGTTATTTCCGCTGAAGGCATTCAGATGGATTCCGCTAAGGTCCAAGCTGTCAGTGATTGGCCCGTTCCAAGGTCACGTGTCGAGTTGCAGCGCTTTTTAGGTTTCGCTAATTTCTATCGGCGTTTCATTCGTAATTTCGGTCAAGTTGCTGCCCCTCTCACAGCTCTTACTTCTGTCAAGACGTGTTTTAAGTGGTCCGGTTCCGCCTAGGAGCTTTTGATCTTCTAAAAGAACGTTTTACGTCCGCTCCTATCCGTTACTCCTGACGTCACTAGACAATTCATTGTCGAGGTTGACGCTTCAGAGGTAGGCGTGGGAGCCATTCTATCCCAGCGCTTCCAGTCTGACGATAAGGTTCATCCTTGCGCTTATTTTTCTCATCGCCTGTCGCCATCTGAGCGCAACTATGATGTGGGTAACCGTGAACTGCTCGCCATCCGCTTAGCCCTAGGCGAATGGCGACAGTGGTTGAGGGGCGACCGTTCCTTTGTCGTTTGGACAGACCATAAGAACCTTGAGTACATCCGTTCTGCCAAACGACTTAATGCCCGTCAAGCTCGTTGGCGTTGTTTTTCGCTCGTTTCGAGTTTGTGATTTCTTACCGTCCGGGTAGCAAGAACACCAAGCCTGATGCCTTATCCCGTCTGTTTAGTTCTTCTGTGGCTTCTACTGATCCCGAGGGATTCTTCCTTATGGGCGTGTTGTCGGGTTAACAGTCTGGGGAATTGAAAGACAGGTTAAGCAAGCACTCACGCACACTGCGCCAGCCGCGCTTGTCCTAGTAACCTCCTTTTCGTTCCTGTTTCCACTCGTCTGGCTGTTCTTCAGTGGGCTCACTCTGCCAAGTTAGCGGGTCATCCCGGTGTTCGAGGCACTCTTGCGTCTATTCGCCAGCGCTTTTGGTGGCCGACTCAGGAGCGTGACACGCGCCGTTCGTGGCTGCTTGTTCGGACTGCGCGCAGACTAAGTCGGGTAACTCTCCTCCTGCCGGTCGTCTCAGACCGCTCCCCATTCCTTCTCGACCATGGTCTCACATTGCCTTAGACTTCATTACCGGTCTGCCTTTGTCTGCGGGGAAGACTGTGATTCTGACGGTTGTCGATAGGTTCTCTAAGGCGGCACATTTCATTCCCTCGCTAAACTTCCTTCCGCTAAGGAGACGGCACAAATCATTATTGAGAATGTATTCAGAATTCATGGCCTCCCGTTAGACGCCGTTTCAGACAGAGGCCCGCAATTCACGTCACAGTTTTGGAGGGAGTTCTGTCGTTTGATTGGTGCGTCCGTCAGTCTCTCTTCCGGGTTTCATCCCCAGTCTAACGGTCAAGCAGAGGGCCAATCAGACGATTGTCGCATACTACGCAGCCTTTCTTTCAGAAACCCTGCGTCTTGGGCAGAACAGCTCCCTGGGCAGAATACGCTCACAATTCGCTTCCTTCGTCTGCTACCGGGTTATCTCCGTTTCAGAGTAGTCTGGGTTACCAGCCTCTCTGTTCTCATCCCAGCTTGCCGAGTCCAGCGTTCCCTCCGCTCAAGCGTTTGTCCAACGTTGTGAGCGCACCTGGAAGGAGGGTGAGGTCTGCACTTTGCCGTTACAGGGCACAGACGGTGAGAGCCGCCAATAAACGCAGGATTAAGAGTCCAAGGTATTGTTGCGGCCAGAGAGTGTGGCTTTCCACTCGCAACCTTCCTCTTACGACAGCTTCTCGTAAGTTGACTCCCGCGGTTCATTGGTCCGTTCCGTGTCTCCCAGGTCGTCAATCCTGTCGCTGTGCGACTGCTTCTTCCGCACATCTTCGTCGCGTCCATCCTGTCTTCCATGTCTCCTGTGTTAAGCCCTTTCTTCGCACCCCGTTCGTCTTCCTCCCCCCTCCCGTCCTTGTCGAGAGCGCACCTATTTACAAGGTACATAAGATTATGGACATGCGTTCTCGGGGACGGGGTCACCAATACCTAGTGGATTGGGAGGGTTACGGTCCTGAGGAGAGGAGTTGGGTTCCGTCTCGGGACGTGCTGGACCGTTCACTCATCGATGATTTCCTCCGTTGCCGCCAGGATTCCTCCTCGAGTGCGCCAGGGGCGCTCGGTGAGTGGGGGTACTGTCATGTTTGTCATTTATTATCATGTCTTGTCCCTGTGCTCCCCATGCTATTCGTTTCCCTCTGCTGGTCTTATTTGGTTCTTTCCCTCCTTCTATCCCTCTCTCTCCCCTCCCTCTCTCACTCTCTCGCTCTCTCTTCTCTCTATCGTTCCGTTCCTGCTCCCAGCTGTTCCTATTCCCCTAATCATCATTTAGTCTTCCCACACCTGTTCCCGATCCTTTCCCCTGATTAGAGTCCCTATTTATTCCTTTGTGATCCGTTCCTGTCCCGTCGGTTCCTTGTTTTGTATTCACCATGCTGTGATTGCGTTTCGCCCTGTCCTGTCGTGTTTTTGCCTTCATCAGATGCTGCGTGTGAGCAGGTGGCTCTATCAACTACGGCCTGCGCCTACCCGAAGCGACCTGCAGTCTGTGGCCGCTTCTCTAGTTATTCCCCTCTACAGACTAGAGGATTTTGTTATTCCCTGTTTTGGATTTAAATAAACTCTGTTTCTGTTAAGTCGCTTTTGGGTCCTCTTTCACCTGCATGACAGAAGGAACCGACCAAGGAATGGACCCAGCGACTTCAGACGCTCGTTACACTGCCGTCGAGATCCAAGGAGCCATGCTCGGCAGACACGAGCAGGAATTGTCTGCTGCTCGCCATGCCGTGGAGAACCTGGCTGCTCAGGTTTCCGACCTCTCTGGACAGTTCCAGAGTCTACGTCTCGTGCCACCTGTTACTTCCTGGCCTGCCGAGCCTCCAGAACCTAGGGTTAATAACCCACCTTGCTACTCCGGGCAGCCCACTGAGTGCCGCTCCTTTCTCACGCAGTGTGAGATTGTGTTCTCTCTCCAACCCAACACATACTCTAGAGAGAGAGCTCGGGTTGCTTACGTCATTTCACTCCTTACTGGCCGGGCTCGAGAATGGGGCACAGCTATCTGGGAGGCAAGGGCTGATTGCTCTAACAAATTCCAGAACTTTAAAGAGGAGATGATTCGGGTTTTTGACCGTTCAGTTTTTGGTGGGGAGGCTTCTAGGGCCCTGGCTTCCTTATGCCAAGGTGAACGGTCCATAACGGATTATTCCATTGAGTTTCGCACTCTTGCTGCCTCTAGTGAGTGGAACGAGCCGGCGCTGCTCGCTCGTTTTCTGGAGGGACTCCACGCAGTGGTTAAGGATGAGATTCTCTCCCGGGAGGTTCCTTCAGATGTGGACTCTTTGATTGCTCTCGCCATCCGCATAGAACGACGGGTAGATCTTCGTCACCGGGCTCGTGGAAGAGAGCTCGCATCAACGGTGTTTCCCTGCTCCGCATCGCAACCATCTCCCTCCTCTGGCTTTGAGACTGAGCCCATGCAGCTGGGAGGGATTCGCATCTCGAATAAGGAGAGGGAACGGAGGATCACCAACCGCCTGTGCCTCTATTGCGGAGTTGCTGGACATTTTGTTAATTCATGTCCAGTAAAAGCCAGAGCTCATCTGTAAGCGGAGGGCTACAGGTGAGCGCAACTACTCAAGTCTCTCCATCAAGGTCCTGTACTACTTTGTCGGTCCACCTACGCTGGACCGGTTCGGGTGCTACATGTAGTGCCTTGATAGACTCTGGGGCTGAGGGTTGTTTCATGGACGAAGCATGGGTTCGGAAACATGACATTCCTTTCAGAGAGTTAGATAAGCCTACGCCCATGTTCGCCTTAGATGGTAGTCATCTTCCCAGTATCAGATTTGAGACACTACCTTTAACCCTCACAGTATCTGGTAACCACAGTGAGACTATTTCTTTTTGATTTTCCGTTCACCGTTTACACCTGTTGTTTTGGGTCATCCCTGGCTAGTATGTCATAATCCTTCTATTAATTGGTCTAGTAATTCTATCCTATCCTGGAACGTTTCTTGTCATGTGAAGTGTTTAATGTCTGCCATCCCTCCCGTTTCTTCTGTCCCTACTTCTCAGGAGGAACCTGGCGATTTGACAGGAGTGCCGGAGGAATATCATGATCTGCGCACGGTCTTCAGTCGGTCCCGAGCCAACTCCCTTCCTCCTCACCGGTCGTATGATTGTAGTATTGATCTCCTTCCGGGGACCACTCCTCCTCGAGGTAGACTATACTCTCTGTCGGCTCCCGAACGTAAGGCTCTCGAGGATTATTTGTCTGTGTCTCTTGACGCCGGTACCATAGTGCCTTCTTCTTCTCCGGCCGGGGCGGGGTTCTTTTTGTTAAGAAGAAGGACGGTACTCTGCGCCCCTGCGTGGATTATCGAGGCTGAATGACATAACGGTTAAGAATCGTTATCCGCTTCCCCTTATGTCATCAGCCTTCGAGATTCTGCAGGAGCCAGGTGCTTTACTAAGTTGGACCTTCGTAACGCTTACCATCTCGTGCGCATCAGAGAGGGGACGAGTGGAAAACGCGTTTAACACTCCGTTAGGGCATTTTGAGTACCGGGTTCTGCCGTTCGGTCTCGCCAATGCGCCAGCTGTTTTTCAGGCATTAGTTAATGATGTTCTGAGAGACATGCTGAACATTTTTGTTTTTGTCTATCTTGACGATATCCTGATTTTTTTCTCCGTCACTCGAGATTCATGTTCAGCACGTTCGACGTGTTCTACAGCGCCTTTTAAGAATTGTCTCTACGTAAAGGCTGAGAAGTGCTCTTTTCATGTCTCCTCCGTTACTTTTCTCGGTTCCGTTATTTCCGCTGAAGGCATTCAGATGGATTCCGCTAAGGTCCAAGCTGTCAGTGATTGGCCCGTTCCAAGGTCACGTGTCGAGTTGCAGCGCTTTTAGGTTTCGCTAATTTCTATCGGCGTTTCATTCGTAATTTCGGTCAAGTTGCTGCCCCTCTCACAGCTCTTACTTCTGTCAAGACGTGTTTTAAGTGGTCCGGTTCCGCCCAGGGAGCTTTTGATCTTCTAAAAGAACGTTTTACGTCCGCTCCTATCCTCGTTACTCCTGACGTCACTAGACAATTCATTGTCGAGGTTGGCCTTCAGAGGTAGGCGTGGGAGCCATTCTATCCCAGCGCTTCCAGTCTGACGATAAGGTTCATCCTTGCGCTTATTTTCTCTCATCGCCTGTCGCCATCTGAGCGCAACTATGATGTGGGTAACCGTGAACTGCTCGCCATCCGCTTAGCCCTAGGCGAATGGCGACAGTGGTTGGAGGGGCGACCGTTCCTTTTGTCGTTTGGACAGACCATAAGAACCTTGAGTACATCCGTTCTGCCAAACGACTTAATGCCCGTCAAGCTCGTTGGGCGTTGTTTTCGCTCGTTTCGAGTTTGTGATTTCTTACCGTCCGGGTAGCAAGAACACCAAGCCTGATGCCTTATCCCGTCTGTTTAGTTCTTCTGTGGCTTCTACTGATCCCGAGGGGATTCTTCCTTATGGGCGTGTTGTCGGGTTAACAGTCTGGGGTTGAAAGACAGGTTAAGCAAGCACTCACGCACACTGCGTCGCGCGCTTGTCCTAGTAACCTCCTTTTCGTTCCTGTTTCCACTCGTCTGGCTGTTCTTCAGTGGGCTCACTCTGCCAAGTTAGCGGGTCATCCCGGTGTTCGAGGCACTCTTGCGTCTATTCGCCAGCGCTTTTGGTGGCCGACTCAGGAGCGTGACACGCGCCGTTTCGTGGCTGCTTGTTCGGACTGCGCGCAGACTAAATCGGGTAACTCTCCTCCTGCCGGTCGTCTCAGACCGCTCCCCATTCCTTCTCGACCATGGTCTCACATTGCCTTAGACTTCATTACCGGTCTGCCTTTGTCTGCAGGGGGGAAGACTGTGATTCTGACGGTTGTCGATAGGTTCTCTAAGGCGGCACATTTCATTCCCCTCGCTAAACTTCCTTCCGCTAAGGAGACGGCACAAATCATTATGAGAATGTATTCAGAATTCATGGCCTCCGTTAGACGCCGTTTCAGACAGAGGCCCGCAATTCACGTCACAGTTTTGGAGGGAGTTCTGTCGTTTGATTGGGTGCGTCCGTCAGTCTCTCTTCCGGGTTTCATCCCCAGTCTAACGGTCAAGCAGAGAGGGCCAATCAGACGATTGGTCGCATACTACGCAGCCTTTCTTTCAGAAACCCTGCGTCTTGGGCAGAACAGCTCCCCTGGGCAGAATACGCTCACAATTCGCTTCCTTCGTCTGCTACCGGGTTATCTCCGTTTCAGAGTAGTCTGGGTTACCAGCCTCCTCTGTTCTCATCCCAGCTTGCCGAGTCAGCGTTCCCTCCGCTCAAGCGTTTGTCCAACGTTGTGAGCGCACCTGGAGGAGGGTGAGGTCTGCACTTTGCCGTTACAGGGCACAGACGGTGAGAGCCGCCAATAAACGCGCAGGATTAAGAGTCCAAGGTATTGTTGCGGCCAGAGAGTGTGGCTTTCCACTCGCAACCTTCCTCTTACGACAGCTTCTCGTAAGTTGACTCCATGGTTCATTGGTCCGTTCCGTGTCTCCCAGGTCGTCAATCCTGTCGCTGTGCGACTGCTTCTTCCGCGACATCTTCGTCGCGTCCATCCTGTCTTCCATGTCTCCTGTGTTAAGCCCTTTCTTCGCACCCCCGTTCGTCTTCCCTCCCCCTCCCGTCCTTGTCGAGCGCACCTATTTACAAGGTACATAAGATCATGGACATGCGTTCTCGGGGACGGGGTCACTACCTAGTGGATTGGGAGGGTTACGGTCCTGAGGAGAGGAGTTGGGTTCCGTCTCGGGACGTGCTGGACCGTTCACTCATCGATGATTTCCTCCGTTGCCGCCAGGATTCCTCCTCGAGTGCGCCAGGAGCGCTCGGTGAGTGGGGGGGGTACTGTCATGTTTGTCATTTATTATCATGTCTTGTCCCTGTGCTCCCCATGCTATTCGTTTCCCTCTGCTGGTCTTATTTGGTTCTTTCCCTCCTTCTATCCCTCTCTCTCCCCCTCCCTCTCTCACTCTCTCGCTCTCTCTTCTCTCTATCGTTCCGTTCCTGCTCCCAGCTGTTCCTATTCCCCTAATCATCATTTAGTCTTCCCACACCTGTTCCCGATCCTTTCCCCTGATTAGAGTCCCTATTTATTCCTTTGTGATCCGTTCCTGTCCCGTCGGTTCCTTGTTTTGTATTCACCATGCTGTGATTGCGTTTCGCCCTGTCCTGTCGTGTTTTTGCCTTCATCAGATGCTGCGTGTGAGCAGGTGGCTCTATCAACTACGGCCTGCGCCTACCCGAGCGACCTGCAGTCTGTGGCCGCTTCTCTAGTTATTCCCCTCTACAGACTAGAGGATTTTTGTTATTCCCTGTTTTGGATTTAAATAAACTCTGTT
>NW_025753816.1:0-10050 GCF_021184085.1 Oncorhynchus gorbuscha | reverse complement strand
CATGAGTAACCTACACGCTGCATTTCGGTCTGACTCTCTTCATTCAACAGACGAACGCCGTTACAGAAACACCCACCAAAAACGGACCGAGCAGCGTGTAAACTGGCTACGACAGCGACAGTTTCAGGAGCGAAAGGAGGATGTTATGGACGTTAGATGCATGGAGTATACGACGTGGGAAGAAATCGACAGGTGGGCGGCCGACCCAGAGCGAGTGCAGGAGCCCGCCTGGGATTCCCTGCAGCAATGCGAAGAGGGCTATAGACGAATGGAGTCGAAAAGGAAAACACTGCGACGCAGAGCGAATACCGAAAGTAACCCCCAAATATTTATTAGGGGAGAGCGCAGAGAGAGAGTGGCTGAGTCAGGAGTCAGACCTGAGCCTACTCTCCCTGTTAATCGTGAAGAGCAGTTGCAGTGGGAGAGGCTGCACCACTTGGAGAATTGGACATGGGAGGAGGAATTAGACGGTAAAGGACCCTGGGCGCAGCCGGGAGAATATCGCCGTCCCAAGGAAGAAATAGATGCGGATAAAGCGGAGAGGCGCAGGTATGAGGAGGCAGCACGGCGACGCGGTTGGAAGCCGGAAAAGCAGCCCCAAAAAATTATTGGGGGGTGGCTAGAAGGGAGAATAGTTATGCCAGGTAGGAGACCTGCGCAAACTCCCTGTGCTCACCGTTGGGCTAGAGAGACCGGGCAGGCACCGTGTTATGCTATGGAGCGCACGGTGTTTCCAGTGCGGGTGCAGAGCCAGGTGCGGCACCTACCAGCCCTTCCTATTGGCCGGGCTAGAGTGGGCATCGAGCCAGGTAAGCTTGGGCATGCTCGGTGCTCAAGAGCTCCAGTGCGCCTGCACGGTCCGGTCTATCCAGAGCCACCTCTACACACCAGTCCTCCGGTAGCAGCTCCCCGCACCAGGCTTCCTGTGCGTGTCCTCGATCCAGTACCACCAGTTCCAGCACCACGCACCAGGCCTCCAGTGCGCCTCGCCTGTTTAGCGCAGCCAGAGTCTTTCTCCTCTCCTGCGCTGCCGGAGTCTCCCGCCTGTTTAGCGCAGCCAGAGCCTTTCTCCTCTCCTGCGCTGCCGGAGTCTCCCGTCTGCCGCAGCGCCGCCAGCGCCGCCAGTCTGCCCAGTGCCGCCAGTCTGCCCAGCGCCGCCAGTCTGCCCAGCTAGCCGCCAGTCTGCCCAGCGCCGCCAGTCTGCCAGGATCCGCCAGAAGTGCCAGTCTGCCATGATCTTCTAGATCGGCCAGACAACCTGACTCTTCTAGATCTGCCCGACAACCAGGATTTACCGGAGCCTACTACCTGCCTGAGCTTCATCTCAGTACTGGGCTTCCTCTCAGTACCAGGCTTCCTCTCAGTCCCGGGCTTCCCCTCAGTCCCGGGCTTCCCCTCAGTCCTGGGCTGCCTCTGTCCTGAGATGCCCCTCTGTCCTGAGATGCCCCTCTGTCCTGAGATGCCCCTCTGTCCTGAGATGCCCCTCTGTCCCGAGCTGCCCCTCTGTCCCGAGCTGCCCCTCTGTCACGAGCTGCTCCTCAGTTATGTGGGGATCTGGGTGAGGACTATTAGGCCATGGTCGGCGGAGAAGGTGGATTATCCCAGGACGCGAAGGGGAGGAAATAGGACATTTATGGAGTGGGGTCCACGTTCCGAGCCAGAACCGCCACCATGGACAGACGCCCACCCGGACCCTCTCTATGCTCTTGAGGTGCGTCCGGGAGTCCGCACCTTAAGGGGGGGTTCTGTCACGCCTTTGTCATTGTATTTTGTGTTTTTGGTATATGTTTGGGTAGGCCAGGGTGTGACATGGGTTTATATGTTGTGTTTCGTATTGGGGTTTGTATTAATTGGGATTGTGTATGATTAGGGGTGTGTCTAGTTAGGCTTGGCTGCCTGAGGCGATTCTCAATTAGAGTCAGGTGCTTGTCGTTGTCTCTGATTGGGAACCGTATTTAGGTAGCCTGAGTTCGCTTTGTATTTTGTGGGTGTTTGTTCCTGTCTCTGTGTTGTAGTCACCAGATAGGCTGTAATTAGTTTCACGTTCCGTTCTGTTGTTTTTGTATTTAGTTCAGTTATTTCATGTACCGCGATACTTTCATTAAAGTCATGAGTAACCTACACGCTGCATTTCGGTCTGACTCTCTTCATTCAACAGACGAACGCCGTTACAGGTGTTATCGTCCTCCATCAGCACCGACCTGTACCCTACCTGCCCTAAGCTCTCTCCTGACCCCTTACACAAAGTCTGAATTTGTCCTGCTAGGTGACCCTAAACTGGGACATGCTTAAACCACCTGACCAAGTCCTAAAGCAATGGGACTCCCTAAATCTTTCTCAGATTATTACCAATCCCACAAGGTATGACTCAAAACACCCTGATAGGTATCAGTCTGGTGTTTTCTGTAATGACCTTAGTGATCACTGTTTTACAGCCTGTGTTCGTAATGGCTGCTCAGTGAAACGACCTGTCCTGATTAGTCATAGACGCTTGCTAATAAACTTTAATGAGCAAGCCTACCTTCATGACCTGGTCTCTGTAATTTGGTATAGAATCAGCTTCATTCCTTTCTGTCGAAGAGGAGGTTTTCAGTGATATTGTTAACCAACACACCCCCATAAAGAAAATTATCATTAAAAACAGGTTCTGTCCCTGGTTCGACCGTGATCTTGCAGAGTTACTCCACCTCAAGAATCGCATTTGACGAAAGGCTCAGCACACACATACTCAGGCTGACTGGCTTTCGTTCACGAGAAATAAGTGCACTCAGACTACCCGGAAGGCCAAAGAGAGTTACTTTAAGGAGCAGTTCTCTTGGGTCTAACTCTCATTTCTCATTTCTCTGTGGGTCTAACCTCAAGAAGTTCTTGAAAACGGTTAAAGACCTGGAGAATAAACCCTCCTCCTCACAGCTGCCCATGTCCCTTAAAGTTGATGATGTGGTTGTTACTGACAAGAAGCACATGGCTGAGCTCTTTAATTACCACTTCAGGATTCCTATTTGACTCAGCCATGCCTCCTTGCCTGTCCAACATTTCCTCATCTCCCACCCCTTCTAATGCGACTAGCCCCGATACACCTCCCTCTTTTCCCCCTGCCCAGCTACAAAGTTTCTCCCTGCAGGTGGTCACTGACTCCAAGGTGCTAAAGGAGCTCCTTAAACTGGACCCCAAAAACCCATCGGGGTCAAATGGTTTAGACCCTTTCTCCTTTAAGGTTTCTGCCGCTATAGTTGCCAAGCCTATCTCTGACCTTTGTAACCTGTCTCTTCTCTCTGGGTGTCACGCCCTGACCATAGAGAGCCTTTCAATTCTCTATGATGGTTAGGTCGGGGTGTGACTAGGGTGGGTAATCTAGGTTGTTTTATTTCTATGTTGGCCTGGTATGGTTCCCAATAAGAGGCAGCTGTTTATTGTTGTCTCTGATCGGGTATCATATTTAGGCAGCCATTCCCCACTGTGTTTTGTGGGATCTTGTTTATGTGTAGTTGCCTGTGAGCACTCCATAGCTTCACGTATCAGTTGCTTTTTATTGTTTGTCGTTTCAGGTCAATAAATATGTGGAGCCCATATCACGCTGCGCTTTGGTCGAATGTTCTTACGACGATCGTGACACTGGGGAGGTTCCCATTGCTTGGAAGGTTCCCATTGCCACATCTCCTCTCTATGGGGAGGTTCCATTGCTTCCCATTGCTACCTCGCTCAAAGAGTGCAGTGTATAAAGTCAGAAAATCTGCTGTCTCAGCCACTGCCTGTCATCAAGGGAGAACCCCAAGGCTCAATCCCAGGCCCCACGCTCTTCTCAATTTACGCCAACAACATAGCACGGGCTATTGGACCAGGTCTCTCTTGAAAAGAGATGTTATCTCAATGAGAAAAACCTGTATAAATAAAGGTAAAATTATTATTATTATTATTTAAAAAATAGGAAGATCTCTATCCATTTATATGCAGATGATACAGTTTTATACCAGGTGGCCTCTCCCCGGATTTTGTGTGAAATGCTCTACAACAAAGCTTTCTTAGTGTCCAAAAATATTATTCTGCCCTTAACATTGTTCTGAACACATCCAAACTAAAGTTGTGTGAGAAGAATGCCCTCTCCCCACAGGTGTGTTTACTACCTCTGAAGGTTTAGAGCTTGAAGTAATCACCTATACAAGTACTGGGAGTATGGCTAGACGGTACACTATCCTTCTCTCAGCAAATATCAAAGCAGCAGGCTAAAGTTCTCTAGACTTGGTTTCCTCTATCATAATCACTCCTCTTTCACCGCAGATGCCAAACTAACCCTGATTCAGATGGCCATCCTACCCATGCTAGATTACGGAGACTTAATTTATAGATCGGCAGGTAGGGTGCTCTCGGCTAGATGTTCTTTACCATTCGGCCATGAGATTTTCCACCAATGCTCCTTATAGGACACATCACTGCACCCTATAATCTTCTGTAAACTGGTCATCTCTGTATAAGTGTCATAAGACCCACTGGTTAATGCTTATTTATAAAACCTTGTTAGGCCTCACTCCCCCCTTTCTGAGATATCTACTGCAGCCCTCATCCTCCACATACAACACCCGTTCTGCCAGTCACATTCTGTTAAAGGTCCCCAAAGCACACAAATCCCTGGGTCGCTCGTCTTTTCAGTTCGCTGCAGCTAGCGACTGGAACGAGCTGCAATAAACACTCAACCTGGACAGTTTTAACTCAATTTCTTCTTTCAAAGACTCAATCATGGACACTCTTAATGACAGTTGTGGCTGCTTTGCGTGATGTATCGTTGTCTCTACCTTCTTGTCCTTTGTGCTGTTGTCTGTGCCCAATAATGTTTGTACCATGTTTTGTTATGTTGTGCTGCTTCCATGTTGTGTTACTACGATGTTGTTGTCATGTTGTGTTGCTACTATGCTGTGTTGTCATGTGTTGCTGCCATGCTATGTTGTCAAATCAAATTATATTAGTCACATTGTTATGCAGGTGAATGAGGACCCAAAAGCGACTTGGCGAAACAGAGTTTTTAATCCAGTAAGAAACTTTACAAAACAAAAAGCATACTACTACTCGTAAAGACGAGAACAGACTGGAGACTTGATCGAGAACTGCAGGTTGCCTCGGGAAGGCACTTGAACCTAGCAGACTCAGACACCTGCTCACCACGCAGCATCTGAGGGAAACACGACACGACAGGGCAAAACATAGACACAGCACGGTGAATTATAGATGAGGATCCGACAGGGCAGGTACGGAAAACAAGGAGAGAAATAGGGACTCTAATCAGGGAAAAGGATCGGAAACAGGTGTGGGAAGACTAAATGATGATTAGGGGAATAGGAACAGCTGGGAGCAGGAACGGAACGATAGAGAGAAGAGAGAGCGGAGAGTGAGAGAGGGAGGGGGGAGAGAGAGGGATAGAAAGAGGGAAAGAACCTAATAAGACCAGCAGAGGGAAACAAATAGAAGGGGAAGCACAGGGACAAGACATGATAATTAATGACAAAACATGACAGTACCCCCCACTCACCGAGCGCCTCCTGGCGCACTGAGGAGGAATCCTGGCGGCAACGGAGGAAATCATCAATGAGTGAACGGTCCAGCACGTCCCGAGACGGAACCCAACTCCTCTCCTCAGGACCGTAACCTCCCAATCCACTGGTGATTGACAGACCTGTCCTCGAGAACGATGTCCATGATCTTATGTACCTTGTAAATAGGTGCGCTTCTCGACAAGGACGGGAGGGGGAGGGAAGACGAACGGGGGTGCGAAGAAAGGGCTTGACACAGGAGACATGGAAGACAGGATGGACGCGACGAAGATGTCGCGGGGAAGAAGCAGTCGCACAGCGACAGGATTGACGACCTGGGAGACACGGAACGGACCAATGAACCGCGGAGTCAACTTACGAGAAGCTGTCGTAAGAGGAAGGTTGCGAGTGGAAAGCCACACTCTCTGGCCGCAATACCTTGGACTCTTAATCCTGCGTTTATTGGCGGCTCACAGTCTGTGCCCTGTAGCGGCAAAGTGCAGACCTCACTCCTCTCCCCAGGTGCGCCACAACGTTGGACAAACGCTGATGGAGGGAACGCTGGACTCGGCAAGCTGGGGATGAGAACAGAGGAGGCTGGTAACCCAGACTACTCTGAAACGGAGATAACCCGGTAGAAGACGAAGGAAGCGAGCTGTGAGCGTATTCTGCCCAGGGGAGCTGTTCTGCCCAAGACGCAGGGCTTCTGAAAGAAAGGCTGCGTAGTATGCGACCAATCGTCTGATTGGCCCTCTCTGCTTGGACCGTTAGACTGGGGATGAAACCCGGAAGAGAGACTGACGGACGCACCAATCAAACGACAGAACTCCCTCCAAAACTGTGACGTGAATTGCGGGCCTCTGTCTGAAACGGCGTCTAACGGGAGGCCATGAATTCTGAACACATTCTCGATAATGATTTGTGCCGTCTCCTTAGCGGAAGGAAGTTTAGCGAGGGGAATGAAATGTGCCGCCTAGAGAACCTATCGACAACCGTAAGAATCACAGTCTTCCCGCAGACAAAGGCAGACCGGTAATGAAGTCTAGGGCGATGTGGAGACCATGGTCGAGAAGGAATGGGGAGCGGTCTGAGACGACCGGCAGGAGGAGAGTTACCCGACTTAGTCTGCGCGCAGTCCGAACAAGCAGCCACGAAACGGCGCGTGTCACGCTCCTGAGTCGGCCACCAAAAGCGCTGGCGAATAGATGCAAGAGTGCCTCGAACACCGGGATGACCAGCTAACTTGGCAGAGTGAGCCCACTGAAGAACAGCCAGACGAGTGGAAACAGGAACGAAAAGGGAGGTTACTAGGACAAGCGCCGGCGACGCAGTGTGCGGAGTGCTGCTTAACCTGTCTTTCAATTCCCCAGACTGTCAACCCGACAACACGCCCATAAGGAAGAATCCCCTCGGGATCAGTAGAAGCCACAGAAGAACTAAACAGACGGGATAAGGCATCAGGCTTGGTGTTCTTGCTACCCGGACGTAAGAAATCACAAACTCAAACGAGCGAAAAACAACGCCCAACGAGCTTGACGGGCATTAAGTCGTTTGGCAGAACGGATGTACTCAAGGTTCTTATGGTCTGTCCAAACGACAAAAGGAACGGTCGTCGCCTCCAACCACTGTCGCCATTCGCCTAGGGCTAAGCGGATGGCGAGCAGTTCACGGTTACCCACATCATAGTTGCGCTCAGATGGCGACAGGCGATGAGAAAATAAGCGCAAGGATGAACCTTATCGTCAGACTGGAAGCGCTGGGATAGAATGGCTCCCACGCCTACCTCTGAAGCGTCCAACCTCGACAATGAATTGTCTAGTGACGTCAGGAGTAACGAGGATAGGAGCGGACGTAAAACGTTCTTTAGAAGATCAAAAGCTCCCTGGGCGGAACCGGACCACTTAAAACACGTCTTGACAGAAGTAAGAGCTGTGAGAGGGGCAGCAACTTGACCGAAATTACGAATGAAACGCCGATAGAAATTAGCGAAACCTAAAAGCGCTGCAACTCGACACGTGACCTTGGAACGGGCCAATCACTGACAGCTTGGACCTTAGCGGAATCCATCTGAATGCCTTCAGCGGAAATAACGGAACCGAGAAAAGTAACGGAGGAGACATGAAAGAGCACTTCTCAGCCTTTACGTAGAGACAATTCTCTAAAAGGCGCTGTAGAACACGTCGAACGTGCTGAACATGAATCTCGAGTGACGGTGAAAAAATCAGGATATCGTCAAGATAGACAAAAACAAAGATGTTCAGCATGTCTCTCAGAACATCATTAACTAATGCCTGAAAAACAGCTGGCGCATTGGCGAGACCAAACGGCAGAACCCGGTACTCAAAATGCCCTAACGGAGTGTTAAACGCCGTTTTCCACTCGTCCCCTCTCTGATGCGCACGAGATGGTAAGCGTTACGAAGGTCCAACTTAGTAAAGCACCTGGCTCCCTGCAGAATCTCGAAGGCTGATGACATATGGGAAGCGGATAACGATTCTTAACCGTTATGTCATTCAGCCCTCGATAATCCACGCAGGGGCGCAGAGTACCGTCCTTCTTCTTAACAAAGAACCCCGCCCCGGCCGGAGAGGAAGAAGGCACTATGGTACCGGCGTCAAGAGACACAGATAAATAATCCTCGAGAGCCTTACGTTCGGGAGCCGACAGAGAGTATAGTCTACCCCGAGGAGGAGTGGTCCCCGGAAGGAGATCAATACTACAATCATACGACCGGTGAGGAGGAAGGGAGTTGGCTCGGGACCGACTGAAGACCGTGCGCAGATCATGATATTCCTCCGGCACTCCTGTCAAATCGCCAGGTTCCTCCTGAGAAGTGGGGACAGAAGAAATGGGAGGGATGGCAGACATTAAGCACTTCACATGACAAGATACGTTCCAGGATAGGATAGAATTACAAGACCAATTAATAGAAGGATTATGACATACTAGCCAGGGATGACCCAAAACAACAGGTGTGAAAGGTGAACGAAAAATCAAAAAAGAAATAGTCTCACTGTGGTTACCAGATACTGTGAGAGTTAAAGGTAGTGTCTCAAATCTGATACTGGGAAGATGACTACCATCTAAGGCAAACATGGGCGTAGGCTTGTCTAACTGTCTGAAAGGAATGTTATGTTTCCGAACCCATGCTTCGTCCCATGAAACAACCCTCAGCCCCAGAGTCAATCAAGGCACTGCATGTAGCACCCGAACCGGTCCAGCGTAGATGGACCGACATAGTAGTACAGGATCTAGATGAAGAGACCTGAGTAGTAGCGCTCACCAGTAGCCCTCCGCTTACTGATGGGCTCTGGCCTCTTACTGGACATGAATTAACAAAATGTCCATCAAATCCGCAATAGAGGCACAGGCGGTTGGTGATCCTCCGTTCCCTCTCCTTAGTCGAGATGCGAATCCCTCCCAGCTGCATGGGCTCAGTCTCAGAGCCAGAGGAGGGAGATGGTTGCGATGCGGAGCAGGGAAACACCGTTGATGCGAGCTCTCTTCCACGAGCCTGGTGACGAAGATCTACCCGTCGTTCTATGCGGATGGCGAGAGCAATCAAAGAGTCCACACTGGAAGGAACCTCCCGAGAGAGAATCTCATCTTTGACCACTGTGTGGAGTCCCTCCAGAAAACGAGCGAGCAGCGCCGGCTCGTTCCAGTCACTAGAGGCAGCAAGAGTACGAAACTCTATAGAGTAATCCGTTATGGATCGATCACCTTGGCATAGGGAAGCCAGGGCCCTAGAAGCCTCCCCACCAAAAACTGAACGGTCAAAAACCCGAATCATCTCCTCTTTAAAGTTCTGGTAATTGTTAGAACAATCAGCCCTTGCCTCCCAGATAGCTGTGCCCCACTCTCGGGCCCGGCCAGTAAGGAGTGAAATGACGTAAGCAACCCGAGCTCTCTCTCTAGAGTATGTGTTGGGTTGGAGAGAGAACACAATCTCACACTGGGTGAGAAAGGAGCGGCACTCAGTGGGCTGCCCGGAGTAGCAAGGTGGGTTATTAACCCTAGGTTCTGGAGGCTCGGCAGGCCAGGAAGTAACAGGTGGCACGAGACGAAGACTCTGGAACTGTCCAGAGAGGTCGGAAACCTGAGCGGCCAGGTTCTCCACGGCATGGCGAGCAGCAGACAATTCCTGCTCGTGTCTGCCGAGCATGGCTCCTGGATCTCGACGGCAGTGTTACGAGCCTCTGTAGTCGCTGGGTCCATTCCTTGGTCGGATCCTTCTGTTATGCAGGTGAATGAGGACCCAAAAGCGACTTGGCGAAAACAGAGTTTTTAATCCAGTAAGAAACTTTACAAAACAAAAAGCATAATACTACTCGAAGACGAGAACAGACTGGAGACTTGATCGAGAACTGCAGGTTGCCTCGGGAAGGCACTTGAACCTAGCAGACTCAGACACCTGCTCACCACGCAGCATCTGAGGGAAACACGACACGACAGGGCAAAACATAGACACAGCACGGTGAATTATAGATGAGGATCCGACAGGGCAGGTACGGAAAACAAGGAGAGA
>NW_025753815.1:0-10056 GCF_021184085.1 Oncorhynchus gorbuscha | reverse complement strand
GACAACAACATTGTTCTACACCGACGACAACATTGTTCTACACCGACAACAACATTGTTCTACAACAACAACATTGTTCTACACCGACAACAACATTGTTCTACACCGACAACAACATTGTTCTACACCGACAACAACATTGTTCTACACCGACAACAACATTGTTCTACACCGACGACAACATTGTTCTACACCGACAACAACATTGTTCTACACCGACAACATCGTTCTACACCGACAACAACATAGTTCAACAACAACATCGTTCTATACCGACAACAACATAGTTCAACAACAACATTGTTCTACACCGACAACAAATATTGTTCTACACTGACAACAACATTGTTATACACCGACAACAACATAGTTCAACAACAACATCGCTTCTACACCGACAACAACATAGTTCAACAACAACATTGTTCACATCGACAACAACATTGTTCAACAACAACATTGTTCTACACTGACAACAACATAGTTCTACACCGACTAACAATATTGTTCAACAACAACATTGTTTCACACCGACAACAACATTGTTCAATAACAATATTGTTCTACACTCGACAACAACATTGTTTCAACATAACATTAATTCCTACACCGACAACAACATTGTTCTACACCGACAACAACATTGTTCTACACCGACAACAACATTGTTCTACACCGACAACATGCGTTCTACACCGACAACAACATTGTTATACACCGACAACAACATCAGTGTTCAACAACAAAATCGTTCTACACCGACAACAACATAGTTCAACAACAACATTGTTCTACATCGACAACAACATAGTTCAACAACAACATTGTTCTACACCGACAACAACATTGTTCAACAACAACATTGTTCTACACCGACAACAACATTGTTCTACACCGACAACAACATTGTTCAACAACAACATTGTTCTACACCGACAACAACATTGTTCAACAACAACATTGTTCTACACCGACAACAACATTGTTCTACACCGACAACAACATTGTTCTACACCGACAACAACATTGTTCTACACCGACAACATCGTTCTACACCGACAACAACATTGTTCAACAACAACATTGTTCTACACCGACAACAACATTGTTCTACACCGGCGACAACATTGTTCTACACCGACGACAACATTGTTCTACACCGACAACAACATTGTTCTACACCGACAACAACATTGTTCAACAACAACATTGTTCTACACCGGCGACAACATTGTTCTACACCAACAACAACATTGTTCTACACCGACGACAAAATTGTTCTACACCGACAACAACATAGTTCAACAACAACATTGTTCTACATCGACAACAACATAGTTCAACAACAACATTGTCCTACACCGACAACAACATTGTTCAACAACAACATTGTTCTACACCGACAACAACATAGTTCTACACCGACAACAACATTGTTCAACAACAACATTGTTCTACACCGACAACAACATTGTTCAACAACAACATTGTTCTACACCGACAACAACATTGTTCTACACCGACAACAACATTGTTCTACACCGACAACATCGTTCTACACCGACAACAACATTGTTCAACAACAACATTGTTCTACACGACAACAACATTGTTCTACACCGACGACAACATTGTTCTACACCGACGACAACATTGTTCTACACCGACAACAACATTGTTCTACACCGACAACAACATTGTTCAACAACAACATTGTTCTACACCGGCGACAACATTGTTCTACACCGACAACAACATTGTTCTACACCGACAACAACATTGTTCTACACCGACAACAACATTGTTCTACACCGACAACAACATTGTTCTACAATCGACGACAACATTGTTCTACACCGACAACAACATTGTTCTACACCGGCCAACATTGTTCTACACCGACAACAACATAAAGTTCAACAATAACATTGTTCTACACCGACAACAACATTGTTCTACACCGACAACAACATTGTTCTACACCGACAACAACATTAACAACAACATTGTTCTACACCAACAACATTGTTCAACATTGTTCTACACCGACAACAACATTGTTCTACACCGACAACAAATTCGCTTCTACACCGACAACAACATAGTTCAACAAACAACATCGTTTCCAACATTGTTCTACACCGACAACAACATAGTTCAACAACAACATTGTTCTACACCGACAACAACATTGTTATACACGACAACAACATAGTTCAACAAACATGCGTTCGACAACAACATAGTTCAACAACAACATTGTTCTACACCGACAACAAATTGTTCTACAACAAAGCATTGTTCTACACCGACAACAACATTGTTCAACAACAAAATTGTTCTACACCGACAACAACATAGTTCAACAACTACACCGACAACAACATTGTTCAACAACAACATTGTTCTACACCGACAACCAACATAGTTCTACACCGACAACATTGTTCAACAACAACATTACACTCAACAACGTTGTTCAACAACAACATTGTTCTACACCGACAACAACATTGTTCTACACCGACAACAACATTGTTATACACCGACAACAACATAGTTTCTGCACAACAACATGGTTCTACAATCGACAACAACATTGTTCAACAACAACATTGTTCTACACCGACAACAACATTGTTCTCTGACGACAACATTGTTCTACACGTGACAACATTGTTCTACCGATGACAACGTTGTTCTACAGACAACAACATTGTTCTACCGACGTTGATTACACCGACAACCAACGTTGTTCTACACCGACTGACAACGTTCTACACCTGACTGACCAATTGTTCTGCGACAACAACGTTGTTCTACACGACAATAGCATTGTTCAACAGCAACGTTGTTCTACCGTGACAACGTTGTTCTGCACCAGCAACAACATTGTTCTACACCGACGACAACCTTGTTCTACCGACAACAACACTTGTTCTACACCGACAACATTGTTCTACACCGACAACAACATAGTTCAACAACAACATTGTTCTACACCGACAACAACATTGTTCTACACCGACAACAACATTGTTCTACACCGACAACAACATTGTTCTACACCGACAACAACATTGTTCTACACCGGCGACAACATTGTTCTACACCGACAACAACATTGTTCTACACCGACAACATCGTTCTACACCGACAACAACATTGTTCAACAACAACATTGTTCTACACCGACAACAACATTGTTCTACACCGACAACAACATTGTTATACACCGACAACAACATAGTTCAACAACAAAATCGTTCTACACCGACAACAACATAGTTCAACAACAACATTGTTCTACACCGACAACAACATTGTTCAACAACAACATTGTTCTACACCGACAACAACATAGTTCTACACCGACAACAACATTGTTCAACAACAACATTGTTCTACACCGACAACAACATTGTTCAACAACAACATTGTTCTACACCGACAACAACATTGTTCTACACCGACAACAACATTGTTCTACACCGACAACAACATTGTTCTACACCGACAACATCGTTCTACACCGACAACAACATTGTTCAACAACAACATTGTTCTACACCGACAACAACATTGTTCTACACCGACGACAACATTGTTCTACACCGACGACAACATTGTTCTACACCGGCGACAACATTGTTCTACACCGACAACAACATTGTTCTACACCGACATTGTTCTACACCGACAACAACATTGTTCTACACCGACGACAACATTGTTCTACACCGACGACAACATTGTTCTACACCGACAACAACATTGTTCTACACCGACAACAACATTGTTCAACAACAACATTGTTCTACACCGACGACAACATTGTTCTACACCAACAACAACATTGTTCTACACCGACGACAACCTTGTTCTACACCGACAACAACATAGTTCAACAACAACATCGTTCTATACCGACAACAACATAGTTCAACAACAACATTGTTTCTACACCGACAACAACATTGTTCCACACCGACAACAACATTGTTATACACCGACATCAACATAGTTCAACAACAACATCGTTCTACACCGACAACAACATAGTTCAACAACAACATTGTTCTACATCGACAACAACATTGTTCAACAACAACATAGTTCTACACCGACAACAACATAGTTCTACACCGACAACAACATTGTTCAACAACAACATTGTTCTACACCGACAACAACATTGTTCAACAACAACATTGTTCTACACCGACAACAACATTGTTCAACAACAACATTGTTCTACACCGACAACAACATTGTTCTACACCGACAACAACATTGTTCTACACCGACAACAACATTGTTCTACACCGACAACATCGTTCTACACCGACAACAACATTGTTCAACAACAACATTGTTCTACACCGACAACAACATTGTTATACACAGACAACAACATAGTTCAACAACAAAATCGTTCTACACCGACAACAACATAGTTCAACAACAACATTGTTCTACATCGACAACAACATAGTTCAACAACAACATTGTTCTACACCGACAACAACATTGTTCAACAACAACATTGTTCTACACCGACAACAACATTGTTCTACACCGACAACAACATTGTTCAACAACAACATTGTTCTACACCGACAACAACATTGTTCAACAACAACATTGTTCTACACCGACAACAACATTGTTCTACACCGACAACAACATTGTTCTACACCGACAACAACATTGTTCTACACCGACAACATCGTTCTACACCGACAACAACATTGTTCAACAACAACATTGTTCTACACCGACAACAACATTGTTCTACACCGACGACAACATTGTTCTACACCGACGACAACATTGTTCTACACCGACAACAACATTGTTCTACACCGACAACAACATTGTTCAACAACAACATTGTTCTACACCGACGACAACATTGTTCTACACCAACAACAACATTGTTCTACACCGACGACAAAATTGTTCTACACCGACAACAACATAGTTCAACAACAACATTGTTCTACATCGACAACAACATAGTTCAACAACAACATTGTCCTACACCGACAACAACATTGTTCAACAACAACATTGTTCTACACCGACAACAACATAGTTCTACACCGACAACAACATTGTTCAACAACAACATTGTTCTACACCGACAACAACATTGTTCAACAACAACATTGTTCTACACCGACAACAACATTGTTCTACACCGACAACAACATTGTTCTACACCGACAACATCGTTCTACACCGACAACAACATTGTTCAACAACAACATTGTTCTACACCGACAACAACATTGTTCTACACCGACGACAACATTGTTCTACACCGACGACAACATTGTTCTACACCGACAACAACATTGTTCTACACCGACAACAACATTGTTCAACAACAACATTGTTCTACACCGACGACAACATTGTTCTACACCAACAACAACATTGTTCTACACCGACGACAACATTGTTCTACACCGACAACAACATTGTTCTACACCGACAACATTGTTCTACACCGACAACAACATAGTTCAACAACAACATTGTTCTACACCGACAACAACATTGTTCTACACCGACAACAACATTGTTCTACACCGACAACAACATTGTTCTACACCGACGACAACATTGTTCTACACCGACAACAACATTGTTCTACACCGACAACATCGTTCTACACCGACAACAACATAGTTCAACAACAAAATCGTTCTACACCGACAACAACATAGTTCAACAACAACATTGTTCTACATCGACAACAACATTGTTCAACAACAACATTGTTCTACACCGACAACAACATAGTTCAACAACAACATTGTTCTACATCGACAACAACATTGTTCAACAACAACATTGTTCTACACCGACAACAACATAGTTCTACACCGACAACAACATTGTTCAACAACAACATTGTTCTACACCGACAACAACATTGTTCAACAACAACATTGTTCTACACCGACAACAACATTGTTCTACACCGACAACAACATTGTTCTACACCGACAACAACATTGTTCTACACCGACAACATCGTTCTACACCGACAACAACATTGTTCAACAACAACATTGTTCTACACCGACAACAACATTGTTGTACACCGACAACAACATTGTTATACACCGACAACAACATAGTTCAACAACAAAATCGTTCTACACCGACAACAACATAGTTCAACAACAACATTGTTCTACACCGACAACAACATTGTTCAACAACAACATTGTTCTACACCGACAACAACATAGTTCTACACCGACAACAACATTGTTCAACAACAACATTGTTCTACACCGACAACAACATTGTTCAACAACAACATTGTTCTACACCGACAACAACATTGTTCTACACCGACAACAACATTGTTCTACACCGACAACAACATTGTTCTACACCGACAACATCGTTCTACACCGACAACAACATTGTTCAACAACAACATTGTTCTACACCGACAACAACATTGTTCTACACCGACGACAACATTGTTCTACACCGACGACAACATTGTTCTACACCGACGACAACATTGTTCTACACCGACAACAACATTGTTCTACACCGACATTGTTCTACACCGACAACAACATTGTTCTACACCGACGACAACATTGTTCTACACCGACGACAACATTGTTCTACACCGACAACAACATTGTTCTACACCGACAACAACATTGTTCAACAACAACATTGTTCTACACCGACGACAACATTGTTCTACACCAACAACAACATTGTTCTACACCGACGACAACCTTGTTCTACACCGACAACAACATTGTTCTACACCGACAACATTGTTCTACACCGACAACAACATAGTTCAACAACAACATTGTTCTACACCGACAACAACATTGTTCTACACCGACAACAACATTGTTCTACACCGACAACAACATAGTTCAACAACAACATTGTTCTACATCGACAACAACATTGTTCAACAACAACATTGTTCTACACCGACAACAACATAGTTCTACACCGACAACAACATTGTTCAACAACAACATTGTTCTACACCGACAACAACATTGTTCAACAACAACATTGTTCTACACCGACAACAACATTGTTCTACACCGACAACAACATTGTTCTACACCGACAACAACATTGTTCTACACCGACAACAACATTGTTCTACACCGACAACAACATTGTTCTACACCGACGACAACATTGTTCTACACCGACAACAACATTGTTCTACACCGACAACATCGTTCTACACCGACAACAACATTGTTCAACAACAACATTGTTCTACACCGACAACAACATTGTTCTACACCGACAACAACATTGTTATACACCGACAACAACATAGTTCAACAACAAAATCGTTCTACACCGACAACAACATAGTTCAACAACAACATTGTTCTACACCGACAACAACATTGTTCAACAACAACATTGTTCTACACCGACAACAACATAGTTCTACACCGACAACAACATTGTTCAACAACAACATTGTTCTACACCGACAACAACATTGTTCAACAACAACATTGTTCTACACCGACAACAACATTGTTCTACACCGACAACAACATTGTTCTACACCGACAACAACATTGTTCTACACCGACAACATCGTTCTACACCGACAACAACATTGTTCAACAACAACATTGTTCTACACCGACAACAACATTGTTCTACACCGACGACAACATTGTTCTACACCGGCGACAACATTGTTCTACACCGGTGACAACATTGTTCTACACCGACAACAACATTGTTCTACACCGACATTGTTCTACACCGACAACAACATTGTTCTACACCGACGACAACATTGTTCTACACCGACGACAACATTGTTCTACACCGACAACAACATTGTTCTACACCGACAACAACATTGTTCAACAACAACATTGTTCTACACCGACGACAACATTGTTCTACACCAACAACAACATTGTTCTACACCCGACGACAACCTTGTTCTACACCGACAACAACATTGTTCTACACCGACAACATTGTTCTACACCGACAACAACATAGTTCAACAACAACATTGTTCTACACCGACAACAACATTGTTCTACACCGACAACAACATTGTTCTACACCGACAACAACATTGTTCTACACCGACGACAACATTGTTCTACACCGACAACAACATTGTTCTACACCGACAACATCGTTCTACACCGACAACAACATAGTTCAACAACAACATCGTTCTATACCGACAACAACATAGTTCAACAACAACATTGTTCTACACCGACAACAACATTGTTCTACACCGACAACAACATTGTTATACACCGACAACAACATAGTTCAACAACAACATCGTTCTACACCGACAACAACATAGTTCAACAACAACATTGTTCTACATCGACAACAACATTGTTCAACAACAACATTGTTCTACACCGACACAACATAGTTCTACACCGACAACAACATTGTTCAACAACAACATTGTTCTACACCGACAACAACATTGTTCAACAACAACATTGTTCTACACCGACAACAACATTGTTCTACACCGACAACAACATTGTTCAACGACAACATCGTTCTACACCGACAACAACATTGTTCTACACCGACAACAACATTGTTATACACCGACAACAACATAGTTCAACAACAAAATCGTTCTACACCGACAACAACATAGTTCAACAACAACATTGTTCTACACCGACAACAACATTGTTCAACAACAACATTGTTCTACACCGACAACAACATTGTTCAACAACAACATTGTTCTACACCGACAACAACATTGTTCAACAACAACATTGTTCTACACGACAACAACATTGTTCTACACCGACAACAACATTGTTCTACACCGACAACAACATTGTTCTACACAGAACAACATCGTTCTACACCGACAACAACATTGTTCAACAACAACATTGTTCTACACCGACAACAACATTGTTCTACACCAGCGACAACATTGTTCTACACCGACGACAACATTGTTCTACACCGACAACAACATTGTTCTACACCGACAACAACATTGTTCAACAACAACATTGTTCTACACCGACAACAACATTGTTCTACACCGACAACAACATTGTTCTACACAAAGCGACAACATTGTTCTACACCGACAACAACATTGTTCTACACCGACAACATTGTTCTACACCGACAACAACATAGTTCAACAACAACATTGTTCTACACCGACAACAACATTGTTCTACACCGACAACAACATTGTTCTACACCGACAACAACATTGTTCCACAGCCGTGACAACATTGTTCTACACCAGCCGACAGCATTGATTCTGCACCGGTGACAACGTTGTTCTACACCGACAACAACATTGTTCTACAACAACATTGTTCTACACCGACGACAACATTGTTCTACACCAACAACAACATTGTTCTACACCGACGACAACATTGTTCTGCACCGAGCAACAACATTGTTCTACACCGACAACATTGTTCTACACCGACAACAACATAGTTCAACAACAACATTGTTCTACACCGACAACAACATTGTTCTACACCGACAACAACATTGTTCTACACCGACAACAACATTGTTCTACACCGACAACAACATTGTTCTACACCGACGACAACATTGTTCTACACCGACAACAACATTGTTCTACACCGACAACATTGTTCTACACAGACAACAACATAGTTCAACAACAACATTGTTTCTACACCGACAACAACATTGTTCTACACGACCAACCAACATTGTTCTACACAAACAACAACATTGTTCTACACCGACAACAGCATTGTTCTGCAGCCGTGACAACATTGTTTCTACACCGACAACAACATTGATCTACACCGACAACATCGTTCAACACCGACAACAACATAGTTCAACAACAACATCGTTCACACCGACAACAACATAGTTCAACAACAACATTGTTCTACACCGACAACAACATTGTTATACACGAGCAACAACTTATAGTTCAACAACAACATCGTTCTACACCGACAACAACATGAGTTCAACAACAACATTGTT
>NW_025753814.1:0-10058 GCF_021184085.1 Oncorhynchus gorbuscha | reverse complement strand
TCTCTTTTCCACATCTGCCCTGTCTGTCCTCTCTCCCTTTCTCTCCTGCTCTCTCTCTCTCTCTCTCTCTCTCTCCCGTCTCCTGTCTGTCCTCGCTCCCTGTTCTCTCTCTCTCTCTCTCTGCTCTCTCTCTCTCTCTCTCTTTCCACGTCTACCTGTCTGTCTCTCCTCTCCTCTACCTCTCTCTCTCTCTCTTTCCACGTCTACCTATCTGTCCTCTCTCCCTTTCTCTGCCTCTCTGCTCTCTCTCTCTCTCTTTCCCACGTCTACCTATCTGTCCTCTCTCCTTTTTCTCTGCCTCTCTCTCTCTCTCTCTCTTTCAACACCCGTCTACCTATCTGTCCTCTCTCCTTTTCCTGCCTCTCTCTTTCCCGATCTGCCTGTCATGTTAATATATCGTGCGCTTATGTAATATATATATATATATGTAACTTATGTCTTTCCCGTCTGCCCATCTTGATAAATATCATTTTATGCTAATATATATATATATATATATGTTTTCGCGTCTGCGCAATCTTATTAATATGGCGCACTTATGTAGCATATATATATATATATATATATGTTTAAGGATCTTAACATATCTGTCTCCTCTCTCCTTTTCTCTGCCTCTCTCTCTCTCTCTCTCTCTCTTTCCCATCTACCTATCATTCACTCTCTCCTTTTCCTCTGCCTCTCTCTCTCTCTCTCTCTTTCCACATCTACCTATCTGTCCTCCTCTCCTTTTTCTCTGCCTCTCTCTCTCTCTCTCTTTCCAGGTCTACCTATCTGTCCTCTCTACCTATTCTGTGCCTCTCTCTCTCTCTTTCACTGCCTCCTCTCTCTGCTATATTCTTCCCGTCTACCTATCTGCCCTCTCTCCTTTTTCTCTGCCTCTCTCTCTCTCTCTTTCACGTCTACCTATCTGTCCTCTCTCCTTTTTCTCTGCCTCTCTCTCTCTCTCTCATCTGTCCCGTCTACCTGTCTGTCCTCTCTCCTTTCTCTACTCCTCTCTCTCTCTCTCTCTCTTTCCACGTCTACCTATCTGTCCTCTCTCCTTTTTCTCTGCCTCTCTCTCTCTCTCTCTCTTTCCCACGTCTACCTATCTGTCCTCTCTCCTTTTTCTCTGCCTCTCTCTCTCTCTCTCTCTTTCTTTCCACGTCTACCTATCTGTCCTCTCTCCTTTTTCTCTGCTCTCTCTCTCTCTCTCTCTTTCTCTCGTCTACCTATCTGTCCTCTCTCCTTTTCTCTGCCTCTCTCTCTCTCTCTCTTTCCCGTCTACCTATCTGTCCTCTCTCCCTCTTTTCTCTGCCTCTCTCTCTCTCTTTCTTTCCCGTCTACCTATCTGTCCTCTCTCCTTTTTCTCTGCCTCTCTCTCTCTCTCTCTCTTTCCCGTCTACCTATCTGTCCTCTCTCCTCCTTTTCTCTCTCTCTCTCTCTCTCTCTCTTCCACGTCTACCTATCTGTCCTCTCTCCTTTTTCTCTGCCTCTCTCTCTCTCTCTCTCTTTCTTTCCACGTCTACCTATCTGTCCTCTCTCCCTTTTCTCTCTCCTCTCTCTCTCTCTCTTTCCACATCTACCTATCTGTCCTCTCTCCTTTTCTCTCTCTCTCTCTCTCTCTCTTTCTTTCCCCGTCTACCTATCTGTCCTCTCTCCTTTTTCTCTGCCTCTCTCTCTCTCCCGTCTACCTATCTGTCCTCCTTCTTCCTCTGCCGTCTACCTATCTGTCTCTCTCCTTTTTCTCTGCCTCTCTCTCTCTCTCTCTTTCCCGTCTACCTCTGCTCTCTCTCTCTCTCTCTCTTCCCGTCTACCTATCTGTCCTCTCTCCTTTTTCTCTGCTCTCTCTCTCTCTCTCTCTTTCCACGTCTACCTATCTGTCCTCTCTCCTTTTTCTCTGCCTCTCTCTCTCTCTCTCTCTCTTCCACATCTACCTATCTGTCCTCTCTCCTTTTTCTCTGCTCTCTCTCTCTCTCTCTTTCCCGTCTACCTATCTGTCCTCTCTCCTTTTTCTCTCCTTTCTCTGCCTCTCTCTCTCTCTCTCTCTTTCTTTCCCGTCTACCTATCTGTCCTCTCTCCCTTTTCTCTGCCTCTCTCTCTCTTCCCGTCTACCTATCTGTCCTCTCTCCTTTTTCTCTGCCTCTCTCTCTCTCTCTTCCACGTCTACCTATCTGTCCTCTCTCCTTTTTCTCTGCCTTCTCTCTCTCTCTCTCTCTTCCACGTCTACCTATCTGTCCTCTCTCCCTTTTTCTCTGCCTCTCTCTCTCTCTCTCTCTCTCTCTCCCGTCTACCCTATCTGTCCTCTCTCCTTTTTCTCTCTCCTCTCTCTCTCTCTCTCTCTTCTTTCCACGTCTACCTATCTGTCCTCTCTCCTTTTTCTCTGCCTCTCTCTCTCTCTCTTCCACATCTACCTATCTGTCCTCTCTCCTTTTTCTCTGCTCTCTCTCTCTCTCTCTCTTCTCCACGTCTACCTATCTGTCCTCTCTCCTTTTCTCTGCCTCTCTCTCCCTCTCTCTCTCTCTTTCTTTCCACGTCTACCTATCTGTCCTCTCTCTCTTTCTCTCTGCCTCTCTCTCTCTCTCTCTCTCCATCTCTACTGTCTGTCCTCTCTCCTCTCTTTCTCTCTCTTTCTCTCTCTGCCTCTCTCTCTCTCTCTCTTTCCACGTCTACCTATCTGTCCTCTCTCCTTTTTCTCTGCCTCTCTCTCTCTCTCTCCACGTCTACCTATCTGTCCTCTCTCCTTTTCTCTGCCTCTCTCTCTCTCTCTCTTTCCCCACGTCTACCTGTCTGTCCTCTCTCCTCTTTTCTCTGCTCTCTCTCTCTCTCTCTCTTTCCCACGTCTACCTATCTGTCCTCTCTCCTTTTCTCTGCCTCTCTCTCTCTCTCTCTTTCCGTCTACCTATCTGTCCTCTCTCTCTCCTTTTCTCTCTCTCTCTCTCTTTCTCCACGTCTACCTATCTGTCCTCTCTCCTTTTTCTCTGCCTCTCTCTCTCTCTCTCTTTCCACGTCTACCTATCTGTCCTCTCTCCTTTTTCTCTGCCTCTCTCTCTCTCTCTCTTTCCACGTCTACCTATCTGTCCTCTCTCCTTTTTCTCTGCTCTCTCTCTCTCTCTCTTTCCACGTCTACCTATCTGTCCTCTCTCCTTTTTCTCTCTCTCTCTCTCTCTTTCCACGTCTACCTATCTGTCCTCTCTCCTTTTTCTCTCTCTCTCTCTCTCTCTTTCTTTCCCGTCTACCTATCTGTCCTCTCTCCTTTTTCTCTGCCTCTCTCTCTCTCTCTTTCTTTCCACGTCTACCTATCTGTCCTCTCTCCTTTTTCTCTGCCTCTCTCTCTCTCTCTCTTTCCACGTCTACCTATCTGTCCTCTCTCCTTTTCTCTGCCTCTCTCTCTCTCTCTCTTTCCACGTCTACCTATCTGTCCTCTCTCCTTTTTCTCTGCCTCTCTCTCTCTCTCTTTCTTTCCACGTCTACCTATCTGTCCTCTCTCCTTTTTCTCTGCCTCTCTCTCTTTCCCGTCTACCTATCTGTCCTCTCTCCTCTCTCTCTCTCTCTCTCTCTCTTTCACGTCTACCTATCTGTCCTCTCTCCTTTTTCTCTGCCTCTCTCTCTCTCTCTTTCCACGTCTACCTATCTGTCCTCTCTCCTTTTTCTCTGCCTCTCTCTCTCTCTCTCTCTTTTCCACGTCTACCTATCTGTCCTCTCTCCTTTTTCTCTTGCCTCTCTCTCTCTCTCTCTTTCTTTCCACGTCTACCTATCTGTCCTCTCTCCTTTTTCTCTGCCTCTCTCTCTCTCTCTCTCTCTCTCTCTTCCACGTCTCTACCTATCTGTCCTCTCTCCTTTTTCTCTGCCTCTCTCTCTCTCTCTCTCTTTCTTTCACGTCTACCTATCTGTCCTCTCTCCTTTTTCTCTGCCTCTCTCTCTCTCTCTTTCCACGTCTACCTATCTGTCCTCTCTCCTTTTTCTCTGCCTCTCCTCTCTCTCTCTTCTTTCCACGTCTACCTATCTGTCCTCTCTCCTTTTTCTCTGCCTCTCTCTCTCTCTCTCTTTCCACGTCTACCTATCTGTCCTCTCCTTTTTTCTCTGCCTCTCTCTCTCTCTCTCTCTCTCTCTCTCTCTCTCTTTCCCGTCTACCTATCTGTCCTCTCTCCTTTTCTCTGCCTCTCTCTCTCTCTCTCTTTCCACGTCTACCTATCTGTCCTCTCTCCTTTTTCTCTGCCTCTCTCTCTCTCTCTCTTTCCACGTCTACCTATCTGTCCTCTCTCCTTTTTCTCTGCCTCTCTCTCTCTCTCTTTCCACGTCTACCTATCTGTCCTCTCTCCTTTTTCTCTGCCTCTCTCTCTTTCCACGTCTACCTATCTGTCCTCTCTCCTTTTTCTCTGCCTCTCTCTCTCTCTCTCTTTCCACGTCTACCTATCTGTCCTCTCTCCTTTTTCTCTGCCTCTCCTCTCTCTCTCTTTCCACATCTACCTATCTGTCCTCTCTCCTCTGCCTCTCTCTCTCTCTCTCTCTCTTTCCACGTCTACCTATCTGTCCTCTCTCCTTTTCTCTGCCTCTCTCTCTTTCCACGTCTACCTATCTGTCCTCTCTCCCTTTTTCTCTGCCTCTCTCTCTCTCTCTCTCTTTCTTTCCCCGTCTACCTATCTGTCCTCTCTCCTTTTTCTCTGCCTCTCTCTCTCTCTCTTTCCACGTCTACCTATCTGTCCTCTCTCCTTTTTCTCTGCCTCTCTCCTCTCTCTCTTTCTTTATCTGTCCTCCCTTTTCTCTCTCCTCTCTCTCTCTTTCTTTCTTTCCACGTCTACCTATCTCTGTCCTCTCTCCTCCTCTGCCTTTATCTGCCTCTCTCTCTTTCTTTCCACGTCTACCTATCTGTCCTCTCCTTTTCTCTGCCTGTCTCTCTCTCTCTCTTTCTTTTTCCACATCTACCTATCTGTCCTCTCTCCTTTTCTCTGCCTCTCTCTCTGCTCTCTTTCTTTCTCTACTATCTGTCCTCTCTCCTTTTCTCTCTCTCTGCTCTCTCTCTTTCCACGTCTACCTATCTGTCCTCTCTCCTTTTTCTCTGCCTCTCTCTCTTTCCCACGTCTACACTTTCTCATCTGTCCTCTCTCCTTTTTCTCTGTCCTCTCTCTCTCTTTCCACGTCTACCTATCTGTCCTCTCTCCTTTTTCTCTGCCTCTCTTCTCTCTCTTTCACGTCTACCTATCTGTCCTCTCTCCTTTTTCTCTGCCTCTCTCTCTCTCTCTCTCTCTCTTTCCACGTCTACCTATCTGTCCTCTCTCCTTTTCTCTGCTCTCTCTCTCTCTCTCTTTCTTTCCACGTCTACCTATCTGTCCTCTCTCCCTTTTCTCTGCCTCTCTCTCTCTCTCTCTCTTTCCACGTCTACCTATCTGTCCTCTCTCCTTTTTCTCTGCCTCTCTCTCTTCTCTCTCTTTCTTTCCACGTCTACCTATCTGTCCTCTCTCCTTTTTCTCTGCCTCTCTCTCTCTCTCTCTTTCTTTCCACGTCTACCTATCTGTCCTCTCTCCTTTTTCTCTGCCTCTCTCTCTCTCTTTCTTTCCACGTCTACCTATCTGTCCTCTCTCCTTTTTATCTGCCTCTCTCTCTCTCTCTTTCCACGTCTACCTATCTGTCCTCTCTCTCCTTTTTCTCTGCCTCTCTCTCCTTTCTTTCCACGTCTACCTGTCTGTCCTCTCTCTTTTATCTCTCTCTCTTTCTTTACCTATCTGTCCACTCCTTTTCTCTGTCTCTCTCTCTCTTTCTTTCCACGTCTACCTATCTGTCCTCTCTCTTTTTATCTGCCTCTCTCTCTCTCTTCCACGTCTACCTATCTGTCCTCTCTCCTTTTTCTCTGCCTCTCTCTCTCTTTCTTTCCACGTCTACCTATCTGTCCTCTCTCCTTTTTCTCTGCCTCTCTCTCTTTCCACGTCTACCTATCTGTCCTCTCTCCTTTTTATCTGCCTCTCTCTCTCTCTCTCTTTCCACGTCTACCTATCTGTCCTCTCTCCTTTTTCTCTGCCTCTCTCTCTTTCCACGTCTACATATCTGTCCTCTCTCCTTTTTCTCTGCCTCTCTCTCTCTCTCTCTCTTTCCACGTCTACCTATCTGTCCTCTCTCCTTTTTCTCTGCCTCTCTCTTTTCCACGTCTACCTATCTGTCCTCTCTCCTTTTTCTCTGCCTCTGCCTCTCTCTCTCTTCTTTCCACGTCTACCTATCTGTCCTCTCTCCTTTTTCTCTGCCTCTCTCTCTTCCTCTTTCCACGTCTACCTATCTGTCCTCTCTCCTTTTTCCCTGCTCTCTCTCTTTCCACGTCTACCTATCTGTCCTCTCTCCTTTTTCTCTGCCTCTCTCTCTCTCTCTCTCTCTTTCCACATCTTGACCTATCTGTCCTTCTCCTTTTTCTCTGCCACGTCTACCTATCTGTCCTCTCCCTTTTTCTCTGCCTCTCTCTCTTTCCACGTCTACCTATCTGTCCTCTCTCCTTTTTTCTCTGCCTCTCTCTCTCTCTCTCTCTTTCCACATCTACCTATCTGTCCTCTCTCCTTTTTTTCTCTGCCTCTCTCTCTCTCTCTTTCCACGTCTACCCATCTGTCCTCTCTCCTTTTTCTCTGCCTCTCTCTCTCTCTCTCTCTCTCTCTCTCTCTCTCTCTCCACGTCTACCTATCTGTCCTCTCCCTTTTTCTCTGCCTCTCTCTCTCTCTTCCCACATCTACCTATCTGTCCTTTCCTCCTTTTCTTCTGCCTCTCTCTCTCTCTCTTTCTTTCCACGTCTACCTATCTGTCCCTCCTTTTCTCTGCCTCTCTCTCTCTCTCTTTCCACGTCTACCTATCCTGTCCTCTCCCTTTTTCTCTGCCTCTCTCTTTCCACGTCTACCTATCTGTCCTCTCCTTTTCTCTGCCTCTCTCTCTCTTTCTTTCTTTCTTTCCACGTCTACCTATCTGTCCTCTCCTTTTTCTCTGCCTCTCTCTCTCTCTTTCTTTCCACATCTACCTATCTGTCCTCTCCTTTTCTCTGCCTCTCTTTCTCTTTCTTTCTTTCCCCACGTCTACCTATCTGTCCTCTCTCTCCTTTTCTGCCTCTGCCTCTCTCTCTTTCACGGCTACCTATCTGTCCTCTCTCCTTTTCTCTGCCTCTCTCTCTCTTTTTCCACGTCTACCCTATCTGTCCTCTCCTTTTTCTCTGCCTCTCTCTCTTTCTTTCCACATCCTACCTATCTGTCCTCTCTCCTTTTCTGCCTCTCTCTCTCTCTCTCTCTTTCTTTCACATCTACCTATCTGTCCTCTCTCCTTTTTCTCTGCCTCTCTCTTTCTTTTTCTTTCCACATCTACCTATCTGTCCTCTCTCCTTTTCTCTGCCTCTCTCTCTCTCTCTCTCTCTTTCCACATCTACCTATCTGTCCTCTCTCCTTTTTCTCTGCCTCTCTCTCTCTCTCTTTCTTTCCATCTACCTATCTGTCCTCTCTCCTTTTCTCTGCCTCTCTCTCTCTTCGCTCTCTATCTGTCCTCTCTCCTTTTTCTCTGCCTCTCTGTCCTCTCTCCTTTTCTCTGTCCTCTCTCCTTTTCTCTGCCTCTTTCTTTCCACGTCTACCTATCTGTCCTCTCTCCTTTTTCTCTGCCTCTCTCTTTCCACTCTTTCTTTCCCGTCTATACCTATCTGTCCTCTCTCCTTTTCTCTGCCTCTCTCTCTCTCTCTTTCCACATCTACCTATCTGTCCTCTCTCCTTTTCTCTGCCTCTCTCTTTCCTTTCCACGTCTACCTATCTGTCCTCTCTCCTTTTTCTCTGCCTCTCTCTCTCTCTCTCTTTCCACATCTACCTGTCTGTCCTCTCCCTTTTTCTCTGCCTCTCTCTCTTTCCACGCCTACCTATCTGTCCTCCTCCTTTTCTCTGCCTCCTCTCTCTCTCTTTCCACATCTACCTATCTGTCCTCTCCTTTTCTCTTTATCTGCCTATCTATATATTTCCACGCAACAAAAAAACTGTCCTCTCTCCTTTTTCTCTGCCTCTATATAGCATCTCTCTCTCTTTTCCCGATCTACCTATATGTCCTCTCTATTTTTTCTCTGCCTCTCTCTCTCTCTCTTTCCACATCTACCTATCTGTCCTCTCTCCTTTTTCTCTGCCTCTCTCTCTTTCCACGTCTACCTATCTGTCCTCTCTCCTTTTTCTCTGCCTCTCTCTCTCTCTCTCTCTTTCTTTCCACGTCTACCTATCTGTCCTCTCTCCTTTTTCTCTGCCTCTCTCTCTCTCTTTCTTTCCACGTCTACCTATCTGTCCTCTCTCCTTTTTCTCTGCCTCTCTCTCTCTCTCTTTCTTTCCACGTCTACCTATCTGTCCTCTCTCCTCTTTCTCTGCCTCTCTCTCTCTCTCTCTTTCTTTCCACGTCTACCTATCTGTCCTCTCTCCTTTTTCTCTGCTCTCTCTCTCTCTCTCTCTCTTTCCACGTCTACCTATCTGTCCTCTCTCCTTTTTCTCTGCCTCTCTCTCTCTCTCTCTCTTTCTTTCCACGTCTACCTATCTGTCCTCTCTCCTTTTTCTCTGCCTCTCTCTCTCTCTCTCTTTCCACGTCTACCTATCTGTCCTCTCTCCTTTTTCTCTGCCTCTCTCTCTCTCTCTTTCCACGTCTACCTATCTGTCCTCTCTCCTTTTTCTCTGCCTCTCTCTCTCTCTCTCTTTCTTTCCACGTCTACCTATCTGTCCTCTCTCCTTTTTCTCTGCCTCTCTCTCTCTCTCTCTCTTTCTCACGTCTACCTATCTGTCCTCTCTCCTTTTTCTCTGCCTCTCTCTCTCTCTCTCTCTTTCCACGTCTACCTATCTGTCCTCTCTCCTTTTTCTCTGCCTCTCTCTCTCTCTCTCTTCCACGTCTACCTATCTGTCCTCTCTCCTTTTTCTCTGCTCTCTCTCTCTCTCTCTCTTTCCACGTCTACCTATCTGTCCTCTCTCCTTTTTTCTCTGCCTCTCTCTCTCTCTCTTTCACGTCTACCTATCTGTCCTCTCTCCTTTTTCTCTGCTCTCTCTCTCTCTCTCTCTTTCTTTCCACGTCTACCTATCTGTCCTCTCTCCTTTTTCTCTGCCTCTCTCTCTCTCTCTCTTTCCACATCTACCTATCTGTCCTCTCTCCTTTTTCTCTGCCTCTCTCTCTCTCTCTCTCTTTCTTTCCACGTCTACCTATCTGTCCTCTCTCCTTTTTCTCTGCCTCTCTCTCTCTCTCTCTCTTTCTTTCCACGTCTACCTATCTGTCCTCTCTCCTTTTTCTCTGCCTCTCTCTCTCTCTCTCTTTCCACGTCTACCTATCTGTCCTCTCTCCTTTTTCTCTGCCTCTCTCTCTCTCTCTCTCTTTCCACGTCTACCTATCTGTCCTCTCTCCTTTTTCTCTGCCTCTCTCTCTTTCCACGTCTACCTATCTGTCCTCTCTCCTTTTTCTCTGCCTCTCTCTCTCTCTCTCTTTCCACGTCTACCTATCTGTCCTCTCTCCTTTCTCTCTCTCTCTCTCTCTCTCTTTCCACGTCTACCTATCTGTCCTCTCTCCTTTTTCTCTGCCTCTCTCTCTCTCTCTTTCCACGTCTACCTATCTGTCCTCTCTCCTTTTTCTCTGCCTCTCTCTCTCTCTCTCTCTCTTTCCACGTCTACCTATCTGTCCTCTCTCCTTTTTCTCTGCCTCTCTCTCTCTCTCTTTCTTTCCACGTCTACCTATCTGTCCTCTCTCCTTTTTCTCTGCCTCTCTCTCTCTCTCTCTTTCCACGTCTACCTATCTGTCCTCTCTCCTTTTCTCTGCCTCTCTCTCTCTCTCTCTCTCTCTTTCCACGTCTACCTATCTGTCCTCTCTCCTTTTTCTCTGCCTCTCTCTCTCTCTCTCTCTTTCTTTCCACGTCTACCTATCTGTCCTCTCTCCCTTTTTACTCTGCCTCTCTCTCTCTCTTCTTTCTTTCCACGTCTACCTATCTGTCCTCTCTCCTTTTTCTCTGCCTCTCTCTCTCTCTCTTTCTTTCCCGTCTACCTATCTGTCCTCTCTCCTTTTTCCCTGCCTCTCTCTCTTTCCACGTCTACCTATCTGTCCTCTCTCTCCTTTTCTCTGCCTCTCTCTCT